>NC_048300.1:92161228-92461228 GCF_013100865.1 Trachemys scripta elegans
ATGGAGAGCAGGGAGTTACTTCGCAAGTGGAGAACCAGTGTTGACAGGGCCAATTCAATCAGGGTGGATGTAGTCCACTCCCAATAATGGATGCGGAGGTGTCAATTCCAGGAGAGGAAAAGCTGCTTCTGTAATGAGCCAGCCACTCCCAGTCCCTATTCAAGCCCAGATTAATGGTGTTAAATTTGCAAATGAATTTTAGTTCTGCTGTTTCTCTTTGAAGTCTGTTTCTGAAGTTTTTTTGTTCAATGATAGTGACTTTTAAATCTGTAATAGAATGACCAGGGAGATTGAAGTGTTCACTTACTGGCTTATGTATGTTACCATTCCTGATGTCCGATTTGTGTCCATTTATTCTTTTGCGGAGGGACTGTCTGGTCTGGCCAATGTGCATGGCACAGGGGCATTGCTGGCACATGATGGCATATATAACATTAGTGGATGTGCAGGTGAATGAGCCCTGGAATTGACACCTCCTCATCCATTATTGGGAGTGGACTACATCCATCCTGATTGAATTGGCCCTGTCAACACTGGTTCTCCATTTGCGAAGTAACTCCCTGCTCTCCATGTGTCAGTATATAATGCCTGCATCTGTAACTTTCACTATATGCATCTGAGGAAGTGAGGTTTTTACCCACGAAAGCTTATGCCCAAATAAATCTGTTAGTCTTTAAGGTGCCACCAGACTCCTTGTTGTTTTTGTAGATACAGACTAACACAGCTACCCCCTGATACAAGAGGGCTATAAGATATTCTGATATGGCACTCCCTCAGTCTCTCCTGTTGAAGCTGTTCTACTGCTGATAAATATTTTAAAAACCAGTGGTGCAGGGGAACTAGATCCTGGGTCTTCTACCTCCCTGGGGAGTGCTCTAGCCACCAGTCTACAGCATCATATAGAACAGCTTTAACAGAAGAGAATCAGGGAGCACCATATCAGACTATCCTATATAACTCAGTGGTTATTGAGCGATGGCAGATCCCTGGTCACATTCCTTTTTCTTGGATGGAGGTGGGGACTTCAGACAGGGGTCTCCTACATTCCAGGTGAGACCTTTTAGCCCATAGTTTAGGGTAAAGAGGGGAGTCCTCCTCTGTCTCTGCTTCTTGCAAAAACAGCATAAGAACCTAACACTAAGGGCAGGTCTTCACTACAGGGGGGGGTCGATTTAAGATACGCAAATTCAGCTACGTGAATAGCGTAGCTGAATTCGACCTATCGGAGCCGACTTACCCCGCTGTGAGGACGGCGGCAAAATCGACCTCCGTGGCTCCCCGTCGACGGCATTTACTCCCACCTCCGCTGGTGGAGTAAGAGCGTTGATTCGGGGATCGATTGTCGCGTCGTGACAAGACGCGATAATTCGATCCCCGAGAGATTGATTTCTACCCACCGATTCAGGCGGGTAGTGTAGACCTAGCCTTAGAGAGGGCTTGCAGCTGAGAATCTCAGCCATAGAGTGGTGCTGAGCTCCCTCAGAAGATGTAGGGTTTAGGTCACACCTCTCTCCCTGGGCTCTCTCATTGCTTAGCGTAGGCAGCTCCCCATCTAGCTGGCTGGCTTTTGTGGATCCCAGTCTCATGGGCCTATCGCTCCCTTTTGTATAGGGAGCCAAGGCACCTAACTCAGGGTTTGTGAATCCCAGTGACTTTCTAAGCACCTAAGTTTCTTTGAATGTGGTCCAAAGAGCTCACTTTACTTAGTTGGGGAGGGGGCAGAACTTTGATAATGAAGGGCTCTTCAATGTAGCAAAAAGATCCTCTGACTGGAAGTTGAAGCTAGACGATTTTGACTAAAAATAATGGCCACCTTTTTAACAGTAAAGATAAATAACGATTTGAACAACGTACCAAGGTTTGTGGTAGACTCTCCATCACTGGCAACTTTTAAAACAAGATTGGATGTTTTCTAAAAGATATGCTCTAGTTCAAAGAAGATTTAATTCAGGGAAGTCCTATGGCCTGTGTTACAGAGTAGGTCAGACTAGATGATCGCAAAGGCCACTTCTGAATGTGTAATCAATGAATGAACCTGCACTGGGAACCAGACTGCCACAAAGCACAACTTTCTGTCCCACCCCACCCCCTTCTTCCTAGTTGCACCAAGCAGTGCTGTAGCTGAGGATCTGGCCCATTGTATTCAATTCACAATGAACTCCCTCCCTGGCGCCTTTAGCAGAAACTCTGCAGGTTTCTCTGGGATGGTAACCTTAATCTGAGCAGGTATTTCCTTCTAGATAGGAGCTGTGTAATGCCATTTTAGACATTATGCAGCCTCCCAAAACCTCCCAGCCTGATTGCTCAGCACCTCTTCCAATGTCCTGGTGTGAATGAGAGTTCTCCCCTGCTAATGATATATGCCATCAGCCCTGATTGTTTTAAACAACTTTAAGCTTGAGAATTTAATTGCACAAAAATCAGAAAATTCAGATTTTAGATTCCCGCTGTAATTTTTTATATGTATCTCTAGAAATAGAGGGAAGAAGGAGACAGCAAAGGAGGAAGTTGAGGTTATAGCAGTGGTCCCCAAACTGTGAGGGGTGCCCTCACAGAAGGCTGTGGAGGAACTTTTTTTTGGGGGGGTGGGGTGGGGTTGCACGGCCCAACTCAGCTCCGCTCTGCCCCCTTCCCAGCTCTGGCCCCAGCCATAGCTGCACTCTGCCTCCTACTCTGCCCCCAGCCCACCTCTGCCTCTAGCCCCAGCTCCTCCCCCATCCCCCATTCTGTTCCCAGCTCTACTATCAGCCCAAACTCCTCTGCTGAGCCAACTGTGTAGTAATTGAAGATGGGGCGTGGACAGATTCCGTTACTGGTAAGGGGGGGTGTGACAGGAAAAAGTTTGGGCACCACTGGGCTAGAGGCATTTTTCGCCCTCTGAATTGCACTTTGGAATTGGAGCTCGAATAAACCCCAAAGCAAGCCTCAGCCAAATCTGCCAACATTCCAGTCACATTCTGTTTGACTTACTCTGAGATCTGGGCTAATTATAAAAAGGCTGCAAAGACCCCTCTCCCTCACTCAGCACATAGCTTGTGAGAGGTCAGCAATGTCTTTCCTCTCCATTTTTTGACTGACTGTGAAAGGAGGGAGCAAAAAGGTGCTGCTTTGTTCAGCAGTTCTGAGCAGAGTATCTCCTCTCCCCTCCTTGCTGCTGTCAATCAGCTGGTTAGGCTCAATAAACAAGCAGGAGTTGCACTTGCAGTGCCCTGCCAGCAAGGGCTGCTATGTCTGTCCACCTTGGGAGGCAGGCGCCTGAGCTCTGGCTCCAGCCTGAAGCCCTCAGGCCCAAACAGGGCATGAGGGAGCAGCACCAATGGGGCAACAGCTATGGAGGATGGGTATAATAGGGACACCACTTTCAGAAATGGGGAACAACACAGGTACAAGGGAGCAGCTATGGGCTGAGTTTGGGGAAAGGGGAAAGGAGATGGAAGGACTTTGGAGAGAGGAAAATGACTGGGACAAGAGGCAATTTTCAGAAGAGAGAATGGGGGGGTGTTAGGGGCTATATTGACAGAGACAATGTAGATTGTGGCTGAGGGAGGAGACACAATGTTACCAACTCTGTGTTCCAAAATCATGAGTCAGGCACAACATATAATACGCTTTTTGTTTTTAACAATATATTGGTTTCCTTTTATTTACCCTCTGGTTATTAAGTCTTTAGGATGCACTCCCTTCATGTTTTCAAGCTTTTCTCTGCAATCATGAGGGCCAAACACTTAATTTTTTTTTAACATGGAAGCTATGATTCTCTTGGCTTTGCTGGATTCCAACACTTGAGGGTTTAAGAACACCACCAAATATTGTGAGACTTGTAATAAAAATCATAAGAGTTGGCAATATTGGGGTTTTGAGAGAAGAGACTGAGATTTAGTGAGAGGAAAGTCTTGGGAGAAAGAGAAGAAAGATTTGGGTCAAGGGAAAGTGAAGAGACATTGGAGGACTTAGTGGATATAGGAGCATCTGGGAAGATTTCATATGGAGAGACATCTGGAAGTGGAAGAGGAGAGACTAGGGAATTTAGGAGGATGTTGGAAGGTCAGCAAGTTGTCTGAAGATTTCTGCAGCACCCAACAGGAGCCAGTCAAAGACTTCACCATTATAAGACAGGAAGGAGGAGACAAAATAAATGCTGCAGGTCTTGTTTATTTCTAAGGGGGGAGAGGGGGCGGGGAAACAATAGCTTTTGTTGGTACCTGTTTGGTTTACGGTGAAAGAGGGGGACGTTATGGTGCTACAGGGAAGTGTTTCTGTCTTGTCCTCTCATCATTTTGGGAAAAATTATTCTACTGCTCATGTGACTAATTCATTAAATGTCAACAAACTCACTGCTAAAGTGAATAAAGTCAGCAGGGTCTGTCCTCTTAGTTAGTTTCATATAAAAGAAGAAGGAAAAACGCTGTGACCGCTGAACATTCCTGATGATGTTCATTGAAATGATATGACCATCTTTGCTTGGAATTGGCTCCATTTCCCTCAGATCAAAACAGCCCAGTTTTGCCAAAAGATTTGTGAACCTTTTGAGTAGCATAACGTGAGTTTCAGGGCAGTTTGAAATGCAAAGTTACTTCCGTTTTGCTAGCTTCAGGGTTCTTAATGAAAATTTTACATGGCTCTAGCCCAGCTTATTTTGTCGCAGACCAGCAGATGGCATTATTTGATTATATTTGTTTTGTACTGCTAGTTTGAAGACTAAGTTAAACAAGTAATTACTTTTGACATGTTTCATTTGCATTTATTTTTTAAAAACTCAACTGTTATACAACATACGCTATTTTTAACTGGTGAGCTGGTTCTTTTAGCTGCCTATTAACCTTAGTAATCCTGTTTTAAAATATCAAGCTCACTAAAAGTGGTTGATGTCCCATTCCTTTTCCCCACCTCCCACTCCTAAAAAATGTTTGACAAAAATGGGGGGAAATTGTTTACAAAAAGTTGTCACTATTTCCCTATTTTTCTATGAGCTCCGTTTATGATATGGAATTTTCAGAAATGAATTTAGAATTTAACAGAACTTTTAAAGCACACAGTACAGAAAAGTTGTCACAACAATAAACTTTTCAAAATATCCATACTTAGCCTCTAGAAAACATTAAAGTAAATGGCATTAGAAATATAATGCAACTCTTTTTAGGTCATCCCCTGCCAAGTGCCATATTGTGCTCAATCTGTACGTGTTTTTTGTCACTCGTAATTAGGAATATCTCTGGTGACAGAGCTTCAGTAACTTCATCTGCAAGAAAATTCCATGGTCTAATTGAGATTTTTTTAAATTGAGATAGCTGCAGTTTCTCTTTGTAAAGTTTTATCCTATTGCTTTCAGTTGTTCATCCAAATATAAGGTAAGGAGAGCTAATGTTTGTTTTTGTTTCAGATCACATAACTCAGGATAGTTAAGTTTAGATGTGGCATATTCTTTGTGTTCTATTGGTGTCCTACTTTTACCCAACTTACTGCTGAGATTTGTTGGCCCAAGCTATGCCACTTTTAAAAGAAAATAATGTTAATAAAAGTAGATTCTTTATCCAGGATATCCCCAAAGCATTTTACAAACAACCTATACTGTACAGGAGCCACTTCCCCTACAACAAGAATGCAGACACCTCTTAGGTGGGATGTTGCAATTATTTAGCAGTGCACACGAACAACACACAACAGTTTAGGACAGGGAGGAATGGTGAATATCATATAAAATTGAAACTGGAGAAGGAATGTAATGGGAAGAATTTAATTACCCAAATTTTTGAATTTGGCAAGGACATTAGGCCTAACACCCCCGACTCTTTTGAAAAGTGCTATGGGATCTCCAGAGGTAAGGATCTCCAGGCACAACTCAGCTGAAAGTTGGCACGGTAATAGTGCTGTGGCCTCCACCATACAGAGGCACAGTTAACTTTGCAGGTGAAATACCACCTACCATGTCCTCAGCATCATTGATTGTACTGGCTAGTTTTCCTTGGAATTTGTCATGTTTATAGATTCATAGATTCATAGATTCTCGGACTGGAAGGGACCTCAAGAGGTCATCGAGTCCAGTCCTCTGCCCGCATGGCAGGACCAAATACTGTCTAGACCATCCCTGATAGACATTTATCTAACCTACTCTTAAATATCTCCAGAGATGGAGATTCCACAACCTCCCTAGGCAATTTATTCCAGTGTTTAACCACCCTGACAGTTAGGAACTTTTTCCTAATGTCCAATCTAGACCTCCCTTGCTGCAGTTTAAGCCCATTGCTTCTTGTTCTATCCTTAGAGGCTAAGGTGAACAAGTTTTCTCCCTCCTCCTTATGACACCCTTTTAGATACCTGAAAACTGCTATCATGTCCCCTCTCAATCTTATCTTTTCCAAACTAAACAAACCCAATTCTTTCAGCCTTCCTTCATAGGTCATGTTCTCAAGACCTTTAATCATTCTTGTTGCTTTTCTCTGGACCCTCTCCAATTTCTCCACATCTTTCTTGAAATGCGGTGCCCAGAACTGGACACAATACTCCAGCTGAGGCCTAACCAGAGCAGAGTAGAGCAGAAGAATGACTTCTCGTGTCTTGCTCACAACACACCTATTAATACATCCCAGAATCATGTTTGCTTTTTTTGCAACAGCATCACACTGTTGACCCATATTTAGCTTGTGGTCCACTATAACCCCTAGATCCCTTTCTGCCGTACTCCTTCCTAGACAGTCTCTTCCCGTTCTGTATGTGTGAAACTGATTTTTCCTTCCTAAGTGGAGCACTTTGCATTTGTCTTTGTTAAACTTCATCCTGTTTAACTCAGACCATTTCTCCAATTTGTCCAGATCATTTTGAATTATGACCCTGTCCTCCAAAGCAGTTGCAATCCCTCCCACTTTGGTATCATCCGCAAACTTAATAAGCGTACTTTCTATGCCAATATCTAAGTCGTTAATGAAGATATTGAACAGAGCCGATCCCTAACCTGTGCACTGAATGAGGCAGGATTCTTGTTGAAATAATAAGTGATTAAGTATCTAAGGCTGTATAATAATACGGGAAGCATTAAGGTGCTGAGTCACCATTAACTGTGAGGAGTCCGGTGGCACCTTAAAGACTAACAGATTTATTTGGGCATAAGCTTTTGTGGGTAAAAAAAACCCACTTCTTCAGATGCATGGAGTGAAAATTACAGATACAAGCATAAATATACTAGCACATGAAGAGAAAGGAGTTACCTTACAAGTGGAGAACCAGTGATGACAAGACTAATTCAATCAGGGTGGATGTGATCCACTCCCAATAATTCATGAGGAGGTGTTAATACCAAGAGAGGGAAAATTGCTTTTGTTGTGCCAGCCACTCCCAGTCCCTGTTCAAGCCCAAATTAATAGTGTTAAGTTTGCAAATGAATAGGAATTTATTAAATTTTGTGTGTTTCACTTTGTAAACTTAACATTATTATCATGTTTTAATTGACTGCAGAGCTATTTTAAGTGTCTTAAGTTCTATTTATAGCTGGTAACTGAGGCACAAGGTTGTCTGGGTGGTGAGTGTCTCATTTCTTATTTTAATACTGATTCCCTTTGCTGTAATCACTGGACTATGCCATCCAAGTTAATTTAGACCTTTTCCCCCTTCTCATTTTTTGGCTAGAAATAATATTTTCTTCTGATCATAACAAATCCCCTGATTTAGGAAAGCATCCCTACTCAGGAAGGACCCCACTTAGACTCATAGACTTTAAGGTCAGAAGGGACCATTATGATCATCTAGTCTGACCTCCCGCATGATGCAGGCCACAAAAGCTGACCCACCCACTTTCCCTTAACTCATCTGTTGAAGTCCCCAGATCGTGATTTAAAGACTTCAAGTCGCAGAGAATCCTCCAGCTAGCGACCCCTGCCCAATGCTGCGGAGGAAGGCGAAAAACCTCCAGAGCCTCTGCCAATCTACCCTGGAGGAAAATTCCTTCCCGACCCCAAATGTGGCGATCAGTAGAACCCCGAGCATGCAGGCAAGATTCTCCAGCCAGACCCTCATTGACCATTGATACTATTTACCAGCGATGGCACGTTATTGACTAATTGACTAAAATCACGTTATCCCATCAAACCATTACCTCCATAAACTTATCTAGCTTAATCTTAAAGCCAGAGAGGTCTTTCGCTCCCACTGTTTCCCTCGGCAGGCTGTTCCAAAATTTCACCCCTCTGATGGTTAGAAACCTTCGTATAATTTAAGCCTAAACTTCCCCACGGCCAGTTTATATCCATTCGTTCTCGTGTCCACATTAGTACTGAGCTGAAATAATTCCTCTCCCTCCCTGGTATTTATCCCTCTGATATATTTAAAGAGAGCAATCATATCCCCCTCAGCCTTCTTTTGGTTAGGGTAAACAAACCGAGCTCCTCAAGTCTCCTTTCATACAACAGGTTTTCCATTCCTCGGATCATCCTAGTGGCCCTTCTCTGTACCCGTTCCAGTTTGAGTTCATCCTTTTTAAACATGGGAGACCAGAACTGCACACAGTACTCCAAATGAGGTCTCACCAGTGCCTTGTATAACGGAAGCAGCACCTCCTTATCCCTACTAGATATACCTCGCCTAATGCATCCCAAGACCGCATTAGCTTTTTTCACGGCCATGTCACATTGCCGACTCATAGTCATCCTACGGTCAACCAGGACTCCGAGGTCCTTCTCCTCCTCTGTTACTTCCAACCGATGCGTCCCCAGCTTATAACTTAAAATTCTTGTTAGTCATCCCTAAATGCATCACCTTACACTTTTCACTATTAAATTTCATCCTATTACTATTACTCCAATTTACAAGGTCATCCAAGTCTCCCTGCAGGACATCCCGATCCTTCTCCGAATTGGCAATACCTCCCAACTTTGTGTCATCCGCAAACTTTATCAGCCCACTCCTACATTTGGTTCCGAGGTCAGTAATAAATAGATTAAATAAAATCGGACCCAAAACCAAACCTTGAGGAACTCCACTGGTGACCTCCCTCCAACCTGACAGTTCACCTTTCAGTATGACCCGCTGCAGTCTTCCCTTTAACCAGTTCTTTATCCACCTCTGGATTTTCATATCGATCCCCATCTTTTCCAATTTAACCAATAATTCCTCGTGTGGTACCGTATCAAACGCTTTACTGAAATCGAGGTATATTAGATCCACCGCATTTCCTTTATCTAAAAAGTCTGTTACTTTCTCAAAGAAGGAGATCAGGTTGGTTTGGCACGATCTGCCTTTTGTAAAACCGTGTTGTAATTTGTCCCAATTGCCATTGACCTCAAGGTCCTTAACTACTTTCTCCTTCAAAAGTTTTTCCAAGACCTTGCATACTACAGATGTTAAACTAACAGGCCTGTAGTTACCCAGGTCACATTTTTCCCTTTCTTGAAAATAGGAACCACATTAGCTATTCTCCAGTCCAACGGTACCACCCCCCGAGTTTACAGATTCATTAAAAATTATCGCTAATGGGCTTGCAATTTCTCATGCCAGTTTCTTCAATATTCTCGGATGAAGATCATCCGGTCCTCCCGATTTAGTCCCGTTAAGCTGTTCAAGTTTGGCTTCTTCCTCGGATACGGTAATATCAATCCCCCCTCCTTTATTCCCCTCTGTCACGCTGCCTCTATTCCTAAGCCCTTCATTAGCCTCATTAAAGACCGATGCAAAATATTCGTTTAGATATTGTGCCATCCCTAGATTATCCTTAATCTCCACTCCATCTACAGTCTTCAGCGGTCCCACTTCTTCTTTCTTTGTTTTCTTCCTATTTATATGGCTATAAAACCTCTTACTATTGGTTTTAATTCCCCTTGCAAGGTCCAACTCTACACGGCTTTTGGCCTTTCTCACTCCATCTCTACATGCTCTGACCTCAATAAGGTAGTGTAATAGGTCCTAGCCGGGGCTCAACCCTTCCGGGCAGGAGGGGAGCCACACCGACTCACTACTGTGGGAACAAGCAGTCAGTTAGTCCCGAAGCTCCGGCTCTTTAACTGTGGTTGCTCCGACCCTGCACCAAAGCTCAGGCCCTTGACTGCAGGGGCGGAGCAAACACAGTAAAGCTCAGGCCCTTGACTGTAGGGGTTGAGCCAGCAAGCAGTTCAGAAGCCCAGGCCCTGGATCAGGGCGGGGCAAACACAGGTAAGCTCAGGCCCTTGTTTGCAGGTGGCTGAGCCAGCAAGCAGTTCAGAAGCCCAGGCCCTGGATCAGGGCGGGGCAAACACAGGTAAGCTCAGGCCCTTGTTTGCAGGGGGCTGAGCAAGCAAATAGTTCAAAGCCCAGGCCCTGGATCAGGGCGGGGCAAACACAGGTAAGCTCAGGCCCTTGTTTGCAGGGGCTGAGCGAGCAAATAGTTCAGAGCCCAGGCAAGGCACGCCTAGGCTTTCTGTAGCCGAATGTTGGGTGAGGGGGATGCCTGCCACCCGTGAGCGGGGGTGGCAGGGGGGAACGCAGGCCCACCCACTCCACTGTGTTCCAACCCGGGGCCCTAGCAGCGGTTACTGCCGCTGCTGGTCAGTGGGGTATCCAGACCGCAACACACTGACATTGGCTCACATTCAGTTGCAGCCGGACCGGGGTCGGCTACCCCCGGGCCACTTCCGTGATCCCCCTCAGAGCCTACCTCGTTCGTCGCGCCGGGCTCAGGCCAGTCCATCTGCATGGGCTCCTCTCGGCCAGGGCTCGGTGGCAGGTCCGGTAGCTCTGCCGGGAAGTCAGGCCAACGGTCCTCAGGCGGCTCCTCTGGGTAGCAGCAGGGGCGGAGGGGTTCGGGTACAGTCTCAGGGTTGGTGGGGTGAGGCTCCCAGGGATTCTCCCAGTGACGGGAGCGGACGGGCTCCGGTGGCTCCTCCTCGTAGCGTGCCCGGGGTAGCTCATGCCAGCTAGGGTCCAGGCCTCGGTCTTCGGCGGTCTCCTGGCCGGGAGCTCCCGGCCACACGTCTGCTCCCTGCGGTGGCTGGCCACCGACTGAGCTCTGGCGGCCGGCCTTTATACTTCCTGTTCCGCCCCTTGACTTCCGGGGGGCGGGGACAGGCGGTGGTGGTCCCACCCACTCTGGTGCCTGCACGTGGGCTCCCTCTTCTGGGCAGGAGGGGAGCCACACCAACTCACTACAGGTAGGTTTCCTTGCTGATTCCTCCCCTCTTGCACTCTTTGTACGCTTTCTGTTTTTTCTTAATCACCCCTTTGAGACGCTCGCTCATCCAGCTCGGTCTAAATCTCCTGCCTACTAACCGTTTTCCCTTTCTTGGGATACAGGCCTCCGACAGCTCCTGCATGTGCTTAATTTTAGGCAGATGCTTAAGTCTCAGTGGAGTCCATGGGGTTTGAGTATGTACCTAAAGTTAGCATGTGATTAAGTATGGATAAGGATGGACTTAAGCACTTTCCTGAGTTGGGGCCAAAAGGTCATCCAGAAGGATAAGCTGCAAAATGGTGTCATGTGTGATGGCCACCCCCTAGTTATGGTTCTGTCCTTTGGGGCTTCTCTTCAGCCCATCCTCTGCGCCATCTTTGAGAGTCTTTCTGGCTCTGGGATACAACATTCAGCCTCCAGGCTGGTTCCTTGGAGTACTGTTTTCAGCCCCTGCTGGCCCTTGCATCCTTCCCTGCCCTGGTACAGAGCACTGCACCCCTGACTGGTTCCCCTTGAGTGCCCAGCCTCCTGCAGACCCTGGCTCAGGGCCTTCCCTAGCAGCCTGCCCATTCCCCCAACTGCTATCTTAGTCATTTTAGAAGGCCAAGGTGTCTATTAAGGTATTACCTGATGCCCTTATCCCCACCCCCTCAGGGTGGGAAGCAGCTAATTAATTATGGCACAGGTGTGACTGGCCCCATCTCCCCTTAAAGGTGCCAGTCACCCTGTGACAAATGGTATAGGGGTCTCAGCAGAAATCTATACTGTTTGTCTCTTGTGCCACAATAAGCACATTTTTCTTAATCCTGAAAAACTGTCATTTTAAAGAGACATAAGACTATCAAAACATATTTAAATTGTAAGTTCTCTGGAGTGGGAAGCATCTTTTTGTTTGGTGTTTGTACAGAACCTAGCTGGGGCTCCTAGTGATAGGGTAATACAAATAATAAATAACAATTAATAATAACCAAGATGCAGAAGTGACAGGATGTCAGGTGCCATTGATCTGGAGAGCATCAACTCTGTTCACTATTTTCTTTTATAGTCTCATAAGAAGATAAAAATATCTGAAGATCTTTTATGTTCATGGGCTTCCCTTCCCCACAAGCCCCAGCAACACTGGCTTAGTGTGTATTGCAGGACAGGTGGATCCCCCTTTCAGTCTTGCTGCATTTTTGCAGAAGTAATCTCGCTTCCCGTCAGAGGCATTATCTGCAAACATTCTACTGACAAACAGGATTTCAGTTTCTGAGTTTAACCTTTCAAAAACAATACAACCTATTGGAGGAGAATTGTAGTATAGCTTCACTGAGATGTCACACTAGATACTTCTCTAACAAAAAAGCTGCAAATAAGTTTGGTTATTTCCTCTAGATCTCATAATATTAAAAGAAATTAAGGTACAAGAAGCAATTACTGCAGAAGGTCTTGTACATAACAATTTGATAAACGTTATTTGGTTGTGAGAAAACAATCTTAAAAATTGGCTTAAAGGAATACTCTGCTTTCAAGAAAGATATAAGCCATGAGTCTGAATGAAGTTACTGTCACTCCTTTGACTGTGGCAAAAATCTAGATCTATGCATTTAAACAGTGAAGTTCTGAAATGTAACCCAGTTATCACTGAACACATTTCTTTTTCAGGGTGGTCTCCAGTTTGTTCAACTGTGGGTATGATGTTTTGTGTCAGGAGGAAGCATGATGCCCACATTATAGTTTTGTGTAACACACAAAAAGGGGGAGATTTAAATAAAGAGCCAATTCTTGCTTTCTGTGACATCACAGTAAATCCCAAGTAACTGCACTGAAGTCAGTGATGTTTCTCTGGGCTTATCCAATGTAACTGAGAGGCAAAATATATCTCAATAGTTTTAACTGTACAGTTAAGTTGCATAATACAACAATGAAGATAGTATACCCTCTTACCATTTTGTATACTTTTATGTGCTCATTTATTTCAATAATGGGATTTGATTATAGTGTAATGTCTAACACTCTTATAGTGAAAAAGATACTCTTATTCTCATATTCTTTGCTCAGGAAGATGAAAGAAAACCAAATTTTTGGAAAGAGACAGCAAGCAAGAAGAGGAATTTATCTAAGAACAAGATGTGGTGTGCCTTAAGGGGAAATTCAGCAAGTATGTCACCACCCACTTCCTTTTACTACCTTCTGTGCTGCAACTGACATGATGTAACAGACACAATAGCAAGGCCAATGGAAATTATTTTTTTAAAGACAAAACAAATGTTAAGGGCTCCATGACCCCCCTCCTACACAGAAACCCGAAGAAGAGGAAAATGTAAGGAAAAATACCTGTGGCTATGCTTGCCCAGGGGTAAAGAGGTTCTGGGACCTACTAGAAGTGACCCAGGGCAGGCATACACTCCAAAGTGCCATAGAGAATCCTTGCCATGTAATTCTGCAGACCTCAGATCCACCCCGGGATGTCCTGGCTCCAGCTTTCTGGTCTTACTGTCTGTCATACTATAGGCAAGTCTACACTACAGCTGTAGCACGTCTGGTGAAGATGTGCTGTGCCGATGGGAGAGTTGGGAGGAGAGCGTCTCCTGCCAACATTGCACCGGTGTGGACAGTGCTTAGGTTGCTGTAACTTATATCGCTCGGGGTGTGTGTGTGTCTTTTCCACGCCCTTGAGTGACGTAAGTTACATCAACTTAAGTGATAGGACCATCCCATGGGCTGCATACTTACCCCTCTGAGCAAGATAGATGCTACAGATTAGAAGTTCGTGTTGGAAGGGCAGTATTAACATCCTTACTTAAATCATGGGTATTCTGTTGGGAGGATGCAATGTAGCACTTCTACTCCGTAACTCTGACTCCCTCCAGCTAGCCAAAGCACCCACAACCCAGAGTGCTCTAATGTTGCCAAGTTCTAGTTGCCACAGAGAGGCTCTCAGAGCCTTGGGAAAGGTAAAGAATGTGCTACACTGGCTCTGCTCCTCTCCCCTTCTCACTTTGCAGCCAGATACCACTCCTTTGTTACCCTCAGCGCCACAGAAGAGAGGTGAGCAGAGATGCCTAATGAGGAAAAAATCCTCTTATCTTTTGCATGAAAAAGCTTTAACCAAAATGTACCCTGTTTCCCCGAAAATAAGACAGTGTCTTATATTAATTTTTGCTCCCAAAGATGCGCTAGGTCTTATTTTCAGGGGATGTCTTATTTTTCAGAAATGAAAAATGCCTTATTATCGGTGGATGCCTTATTATCGGGGAGGTCTTATTATCGGGGGGATGCCTTATATTACAACGAGAGGCAAAACTGTAAGTAGGCCTTATTTTCGGAGGATGTCTTATTTTCGGGGAAACAGGGTAATAAAAATGGAAAGGGGAAATAAATAAAGACCCTAAAATAGAAGGGACATCTGCAATCCCTTATTAACAAATACAGCATTATTCTACAGTAATGGTTCAAAACCCTGCAGTAATACCATTGGACAAAGGTTAATCTTGTGTTTCAAACTCAGGAATGGGAGTCAAGAGACCTAGACTGTATTCCTAGATCCCTCAAATATTTCTAGTAAGGTCATATTATGTAAGTCACTCACATCTCTCTGTGCTTCAATTTCCTCAAACAGGAATGCTTACCTCATTAATACTTCAGAGGGATAGCCCTGTTAGTCTGAATCTGTAAAAAGCAACAGAGGGTCCTGTGGGACCTTTAAGACTAACAGAAGTATTGGAAGCATAAGCTTTCGTGGGTAAGAACCTCACTTCTTCAGATGCAAGACTTAACCAAGGTTCTTACCTACGAAAGCTTATGCTCCCAATACTTCTGTTAGTCTTAAAGGTGCCACAGGACCCTCTGTTGCTCATTAATACTTGTGAAGTGCTGTGAGGTCCACACTGAAGGCTCCAAACAAATACAAGGTATTTTAAGAATATGCTGTGATGTTTTGGATCATCACTACAGAATATTTTGGCCTCATTTTTAGCTGGGTCTGAAGCTTGCCTCTAATATCACAGGTGCAATTATAGGTTAGTACAAAATTGCAGTGCAATTTAGATCCTAGTATTGAACTGGTAAATCAGGCATGTCGAAGGATGGCGTTGGGGCCCAGGTTGATTGCACTTGCAATTTTGTCCCCAATTACGTGCCTCCAACTGCGTTCACGATATGAGAGTCTGTGCTTGAAAAATGTGGGGCTTGGTATACACATTTCCCTCCTTAGAAATAATGTGCATCGGACCAGCGCTGTGCTTGGACTCTGCAAAGCAAATCACAGGGAGCCGAGAGAAGGAGACTGGAGGAACGCGTGCTGTGATGGCCAGCCCATCCTCCTCCCACTAAAGGAAATCTCCCCGGGGAGGGAGGGGACAGAGAGAAGGCCGGGGACAAATGACAGCACAGCCGCTGCCTGGGAAACACTGCAAGAGGGCGGGCTAGCGCGCGCGCGTGTGTACTGCTGCTGGTGGTGTGTGTGTGTGTGTGGGGGGGGTCTCTGAGCAGGGAAATCCTGCATCGCCTACATACGCGCAGCATCTCCCACTGCTACACGCAGTGCATCCCCCGAGCGATGCACTGCGTGTAACGGCGGGGAGGGACCAGAGCCTTGAGAGGAAGGGCGCCTGTACGTGCCAGGGAATTGCCAAAGGGCCACAGAGCCCTCCCCCTTCACACACACTCACACACCTGCTTCCCCATTGCAACGGCGGCGAGAAGCCCGCGGTGCAGGGGGAAGGAGGGAGTCTCCGTCCGCATGGTTTGACTGCAGAAGGGCAGGGGCGGAGGGAGGGAGGAGGTGGTGGCCGCTGCTAGGTGCAGCCGCGTGTGTGTACGGACAGAGCGTGTGTGGGATTGTTGCACTCGGTAACCAGGCAGCCAGGGGCTTCCTGTCAGCCCTGCAAACACAGCCCCGGGACTCGGAGACGAGGCAGGATCCCGCGGAGAGCCCAGGGGCCGGGGCACCGGGAGGGCGGCCGAAGAGGAGCGGAGCGCTGCGGGAGAGAGGTACGGTGCTGGCCAGGGGAGCAAGCGGCGATTCGAGCAAGCCGGCAGCCCGCGCTGTGCCGCGCAGCCCGGCTGACTTGCCCTCCCGAGGATGGGCGCAGTTTGGGTCTCTGCGTCCTGGGTGAAGATGGCTCAGTGTCTACAGTGTCATTTCCGTTAGGAGCAGCTCTCTCTCTGCCTCAGGGCTAGCTGGTGCGAGACAGGAACCAGGGACAGTGGTCTTTTGGGGATTGATGTTGTTAATAATAATGTATTTGATTTTGAATAGGAAAATATAGGGTTGTAATCAAACCCTATGAGGCAGAGCACCCCACCACAGAAACTATTCTTGGGCCTGAACCAAACCCCAGTGAAATCAGTGACTTTCCATGGACTTCAATGGATTTTATAGATCAGGTCCTTACCCAAGGGAGAGGGGGGAAATATGCACCAAAGGCTAGGGAACTGCACACGCAAATGTTACAATAGCATCCATTCCTGACATTCACTACATACACTACAGAGCAATATATATTTCACCTAGAAACATATGACTTGTCAGGTTATAACTGTATGTATTGCCCAGCTTGGGCTGTACAGAATGGTGATGCATTAAGGACAAGACTATTGCAACAAAAATTCAAATAAAAATGCACTGGGGTGTGTGTGTCTGTGTGTCTGTGTGAGTGAGAGAGAGTGTGTAAAAACTTTGAAGGATACCAGATCTGAAATATTAGCAGTCAAGGCTGTTTCTAGGATTTTGACATTGAGGCGTGATGATTTCTCCTCTAGTGATACTAGTGATTACAGTATTAATAGTGGGAGAGCTGCTTGTTTGAACTATTCTCAGAGTCTCCTGTTATGGGCCGGATTGTGTGAGCAGATACTCATGAGATAGCCAATTGATGTCAGTGAGACTACTCCTGTGAGTAACTGAACAGCAATGTCAGTAAGGGGCTCATAATCTGTTCCTGTGTGATTTGTGGGGAGATTATATGTTGTTTCTGGGTGCCTACCAAAACCTTGCAAGTGCTGAGGCTGTTTTCTGAAAGAAACCCAAAAAGGACGTATCTTTCTGTTATAGTATTGATGATAATCAATTTTGAGTAATCTCTGAGAATCATTTTCACAAAGGCTAAGATGCGTATTAACACTTCAGGTCTTTATAACAAAATGTTGCTAAACTATATTAAAATGTTACTTTCATCTGTCTGGGTGCTAGGTTGGCTTAATTATGAATAATAGAAATACTTTATTGTTTGTGGTGCTAACCTTAAGTGGTAAATTATATGTCACAATGTTTTATGAGAACAATATTGTAATTTTTGGAGATGTTCACTATTTCTGACAGCAACCACCTGTTCATTATTTTGTGGATATTTGAAACATTCTTTAATAAAATGTCTTAAAGAAAAGAGGAACTACTGTCCCAAATCAAACAGATCATGCCCAAATGTGAAGTTTGAAAGATTGTCTCTGCTTTCCTGGATTTCTTTTAATTTGTGATGTTAATTTTTAATATGTTGTCTTCAGACATTGACTAAATCAGTGGCAATTCCATTTTATATCATTCGTTATGAAATACAACTGGATGGACATTAATCACTGAAGTGCTCAAAGTCGTGTGATTTGTGTTTAAATTAAATCTCCTCTTCTTCTAGTATTTGTTTCCATCGATATGGGGTCATCTCTTTAAGTCCTTCTTCTCCATTCTAGGCTGTCTTGAAGCAGTTCCTTGGAAACTCCGCAGCTAATGAGATCCTTTTGTATAACATTCATCCATCCAGTTTTCGGTCTTCCAATCCTTCACTCTATTTCTTATATTCTTCTGATCTTCTTTTCACATGTCCAAACCACCTAAGCCTGGATTCCTTCAGCTTTTTCATAATTGGTACCACTTTCACACTTCCCTTAGATTGTTTGTTCTGAATATGGTCCATTCTGGTAACTTTAAGCATCCATCTTAACATTTCCATTTCCATTGTATTTAGGATCTACTCCTGGCTCTTCCTTGGTGCTCAACATTCAGAGCCATACAAAAGTGCAGGCCTAATTGCTCTCTTATAGGTCTTGCTTTTCAATTTGATAGGCATTCTCCTATCACAGATCACTCCACTCATTTGTCTCCATTTAGTCCATGCCTTTCCTGTTCTGCATGTAAGTTCATTGTTGAGTACACCATTATCCTATCAAACCTAGGTACTTGAATTTCTGTACCTCTGGGTAGTGATTGGCTTTCCCAGACTTAGTCTCATTGTCTTTCTGAAATGCATCATCAAATCTATAGACCATATACTCTGTTTTGTGTCACTGATTTCCATGCCATTTCTTTCAAATAGATACTTCCATCTCTCTAAATCTTCTACCACTCCCTCTTCGCTCTCCCCCATGAACACTGCATCTTCTGCAGAAAGCATGCCACTCTCTCTGCATGTTTTCTGTAAATCAAGCACCAACGGAAACAAAAAAGGGCGTGGTGCTGAGCCTTGATGTACTCCAACTCTTACAAGAAACTGCTGGGCTTCTCCACATGGCCTTCTAACTGTGGTAACAGCGCCTATGTACGTGTTGTGGATGACTCTACTATATTCTTCAAGTATCTGTTTCATTCTTGTACACAGCCAGATTATTTCTCTCATAACGTGGTCATTAGCTATTTGAAGATCAATGAATACTATGAGCAAGGTTTTCCTCTTTTGCTTGTGGAAAAATATTGGGAAATCTTAATGCAGCAATAACATCCATTGTTGACTTGCCTGGAACACATCCAAACTGATTGTCACTGACCTTTTGCTTTTCTTCATAGTCTCTTATCAATAACATTCTCCAAAATCTTCGTCGTGTGGCTCATACGTTTAATGCCAAGGTAGTTACACAGTCTTGTATGTCTCTTTTTCTCTTAGAGCACATTAGTACCACTATTTTTCTCAGGCATTGCTGTCTTCTCAGTCCTCATGATGGAATTAAACAGTTGTGCCAATATATTCACACTGATTTGACCCAGGCATTTCCATACTCCTACTGCTATGCCATTGGGGCTGAGAGCTTTCTTATTTTTCATGTTGCTTGTTGGTTCTGCAGCTTCTTTTAGGACTGGTGCCAGCAGACCCTGGTTTGGTTTTATCATGCAGCATGGTTCTCTTGGAGTCTCCTCATTCATAAACATTTCAAAGTAATTTCTCCCCTGTTCCTTAATCTGGTTCTCATTGATCAATATATTTGCACTTTCAATTTAATTATTTTGATCTCACCAATGTCTTTAATAGGTCTTTGCCAGTCTATATATTTCCTTCTCACCCTCCTTTGTTTCAAGACAGTCATATAAGCCTTCCATCATGGTTTTAGCATTAGCGGCTGCCACCTCTTTTGGCTTTTTTATACTGCTGAAAATCCTGCTGTTGGACGTTGCTTGCCAAAGTTAAAAATGCTTGTTCTTTTTTCTCCGCAACCTCTCAAACTTACTCATTCCACCATCAGATGTGATTGGGGGGAAAAAGGGTCTTGCTTTTGTTTCACTAAGCAGACTCTTTGCACATTCTGGAATTTTGCTTGCAGTATGCGTCCATCATTGATTTGTATTTTCTCTTAACTCTTCTAAATAGATCTCCAACATGTTCATTTTTAAACTCCTTGTTAACTTCATTAAGCTTCCAGCGCTTGGTTTTCTGTATTGCTTTGGACCATTTTCTTCGCATATTCACTATGTACCCATTGTCAAGAACTAGCATTCTATACTGAGTTGCACTGCTTTCCCCTGGGATGACCTTACAGTTTTTGATGTTCTTCTGATAAACCGTCTGGTACCTTCTACTACTATTCTGATCCAATGTTTTTCCTTCTTAGTGAAGAATGTATTGACTACCAAATCATATGTCTGGGTGTACTGTAAGATAGTTTTTCCTTCCTTGTTTCTATGTCCAGACCCATGGCTGCCATGCTACCTTTTTGAAGCATTTACTGTTGCTCCCCATGTGGACATTAAGATTTATCCTTGGAGTCACTCTTTCATTCTTTATCATTTTTTGTACAACAGTGTCCATTTCCCCCCAGAAATTCTCTTTTTCTTGTTCCTCCCATCCTACTTGGGGTTATGCACATACAACATTTAGGGGGACATTTTCAAGAGCTAACTTAATGAAAATTATCCTGTGACTTATCCTATCCACAACCAGTGCACATTCCCGCATCACTTTGTCTAAAGCTCCATTTCTCTTATTCAACATTGCATAGTATAATGGTTAATAGCCTTCCCCAGTACCTCTTCTCTTTGCTCCCTTCCATTTGGCCTCTTGAATGCAGGCAATCCATACTTTCCTTTTCATCACCAGCTCTGCACATTTTCCAGTTAATAAATTCATTGTTTTAATAAATGGTAGTTGTGCTTCAAACTGTTACAATTTAAATAGACTGTACTCAAGAGTTTTCATAATCATGAATATACATCAGGATGGGGCATTTGTTTTAGTTTATTAAAATTTGAGCTTGACTCATTAAAGGATACTTCATCCTTGGATTAAAGAATACGTGACTCATTAAAGGATACTTCACTAGGACCAGCTCCCCTGCTAGCATAAATTGGTACAGCCCATCGACTTCAGTGGAGTTATGCTGAGTTACATTAGCATTGGCGCCTAGTGTCAAAGAAAACCTCTACTATGAATTTTCTTCCTTTTGGACAGGAAAGGGAGTGTTTATCACCATAGGCCATGTGCCCCTTTTTGCTTGGAAGTCTCAGGACTGATCAAGAATTTTAGTGTTTTTCTGTCTGAATTGAACAGTTAAGAGTTAAAGTTGCGGAAAGGTAAGTCTATACTTCCAGCTGGAGGTAAAATTTCCAGCTTGAGTAGACATACCCATGCTACCTCTGATTGAGCTAGTGTGCTAAAAATAAAAGAGTAGCCGTGACGCAAGCTGTGGGAGGGGCTAGCTGCCTGAGTACATACCCATCCGAGAAGGTAGGCATCTTAGTGTTGTTATATTTTGCCTGGCTTCACAGAAAATATAAAAAACAAATACACGTTTAGCTCTCTTCCTACAAATGTTTATACAGGTGCTTAACTTGTAACAAGTGAATAGTTGCACTGAAATCAGTGGGACTGTTAAAGTCACACTTAAAGTTAAGCATATCCCTATATGCTTGCAGGACTGGAGCCTCATTGACCATTTTACAGTCTGCAGAGTAAGGTACAGGGAATTTGCACGATGATTATGCCATATTCTAAAATGTCAAATGTCCAGCTTTCGTTAAATATGACCCCTCACCCAATCCCCCCATATGGTCAATTTATAAGCCCTCAACTTTATGTTTTAAAGTTCAAAAGCATGCAGAATCATAACTGTCAGAACAAGAAGCATCTGAAGCTCCAGGGAGGGTACTTCACTTGCTTTTTTCAGGAAAAAAAACCTGACAATTTTCCAATATTAATTCTTTCAGTTTCGGAGTGGAGGCATTTACAGTAGCTTAGAACCTGGTGTCCTGTTTGAATGTCTCTATTTTGTGTTCTTTTTGAAAGGTCAACATCTATATCTTCCTTTACCTTCTTTTTCCGAAAGCAATCCATGATGTAGAAAAAAGGAAGTACAAAGTGACAGGGATGGAAGTTGGGAACAGCAGTATCTAAACACTTTCCAGAGCCAAACTGACGTTTTTTCCATGATCTTATGTAGTGTATGTTTAAGACCCAGCAGATTTTGGGAGAGCACCAGCACACATAGACTTGTTGTATTGCACAATGTATTAGCAAACAAGTACAGATTTGCAATTTAAATGTGGTCCAATAGCAGTTTCTTTCTTTTATTCACAAGGCTAAAAACAAAATAGTA
Organism: Trachemys scripta elegans; assembly: GCF_013100865.1. NCBI lineage: Eukaryota > Metazoa > Chordata > Testudines > Emydidae > Trachemys > Trachemys scripta. Next base: position 92,183,133 of record NC_048300.1, read on the forward strand.
TCTCTGCTTGAAACACTGTTATCCTAATGCTTTTCATGTTTAAATTTTCTCCTTGAAACAGACTTAGTGCAATGTAGTTGCTACAGCTGTAGGTGAGCACTTTGGGCTATATAAGAGCATATCTGGCTGCTTTATTAAACTTTCTTCCAGAGGGAACATAATTTAAGATATTGGCACGGGGCTGGAGGCCAGGAACTCCTGAGTTGTAATCCCAACTGTGTCCTTGTCAACACACAAAACTAGCACCAGTTTAACCAAAACCAGTTTTTAAATCATTTTAATAAAGCCCTGTGTGGACATTTTAAATCTGTTTGCACCAGGCATATATCATGTTAGCTTAAGTCAGCTATTGACTGTTGTTTAAAAATTCTGATGACCAGTGGCCAGATCCTCAGCATTCGCTGAGCACTACGAACATTGTGATACACAGCACATGATTAGTAATATCAAAATAATAACTAAAAAAATATACTATAGTTTTTTATTAAGTGTTCATCCTGTCATTTGCATATTTCTGCTTTTACCTTCCTCTTTCTACTTCCTCATACTAACATAAATATGAATTTGTATTCTGTTGGGTTAGTAAATTGGGCTGTTCCCAACTTCCATCCCTGTCACTTTGTATTTCCTCTACCAAATTGATTTATTATTACTAACAATAATTGTAATTCACAGTGAACTACATACTATAAATACGATAAAGATGAACAAATTAAGCCATTTACCTACATTTTAAAAAAATTAATTGAGGCCTAAAAAGGCAGCAGGATCAATTTATAGGCGGGCCAAAGATTGCTAATTTGAAAGGGGCGGAGATTTCTTGAATGCTCCCCTTAAATAGTGTGTGAATTCGTGTGAAATGGTGCTCATGTAAAAGAGCAAACACTACAGCTTCTCAAAAAATAGTTTTTTTGACCAAAACACAGACACGTATTTTGCGGTTTCCCATTTTTCAACCAGGAAACACCTTTTCTGTCATCAACAAGAGTGTTAGATTGGATACAGAAATTAAGTATAGTCTTTTTTAAGACTATTGCATGTTCATTAGCTATCACATGTTTTATAAACTCTGGAGACTAGAAGAATGAGATACCACCAGATCTCCTAGTGGTTGTTCCAGGTTTAACAATAACTGGAAACTTGTTTATTTTCATTTAGTGGCCTGATTTTAAGTACAGCTAATGAGTTTCTAAGTGTTGTGAAATAATTTAGGCCTTCTAATCAAAAAGATAACACAAGAGATTTGGTACTAGTATTCTCTACATGAGATAAGATTTCCCTTTTCTTGAATTTGCAGAAAAAATAACATGTTCTACAGAGTTTAAAACCAATGCCATGCAAGAGCCAATTTCTGCTCTTGGGTTGACATGCACAACTGCCATTGATTTTACTGGGGTTTGTGCTTTTATCTGAGGGCAGAAATTGACTTTCCATCTTTTATTTTTATTTTAAAATCACACTGGGCCACACATGGACCCAGTGAAGGAAACTGAGTTATACCAGGTATTATTTTGTCCCATTGTGCCCAGGCAGATGGCAATGATGTTTTTAAATGAGATGAACATTTATTACAATGTTAAGGGTACTTGTTCATTTTTATGTCATATCCTTAGTCTCTGTACAGTAGAACCTCAGAGTTATGAATACCAGAGTTACAAACTGATCAGTCAACCACACACCTCATTTGGAACTGGAAGTACACAATCAGGCAGCAGCAGAGCCAAAAAATACCCCAGAGCAAATACAGTACAGTTCTGTGTTAAACATAAACTACTAAAACAATAAAGGGAAAGATTAAAATAAAAGATTTGACAAGGTAAAGAAACTGTTTCTGAGCTTGTTTCATTTAAATTAGGATAGCTAATAATACAGCTTTGAAACTTTACTATGCAGAAGAAAAATGCTGTTTTTAAGTCAATGTTCAGTTGTAAACTTCTGAAAAAACAACCATAACGTTTTGTTCAGAGTTACGAACAACCTCCATTCCTGAGGTGTTTGTAACTGTAAGATTCTACCATATATCTATGTCAAAAAGTAATTAATAATATGGCATAACAATAATAATGTAACAAAAACAAGGCTTTAGTCACCTGTAGAATGCTAAAACCTAGAACAGCTTGCAGAGTACTGGGTACTTCAATTTAAGTTTTATAGAAATGCTTGTATTTAGAGCTAATTTACTAAAGCATTGCTGTTTTAAGCCATGTAATTGCCATTAAAGACAAGGACTCCAAATAGTTACAAACCTATGCAATGTTTTGAAAATTATTCCTTCAGGTTTTTAATACATATGGCTGATACACAATGGGAAAACCTGCTGGCTTTTTATAATGAAATGTTTTTCTGAAGTGCTGTAAATATGTTTAGTATAATGGGATTTTTAATAGTATTTGCAACTCTGAAGAGTAAAACATTGTTAGAACAACAAACAAATCTTATGGCTTGAGATATAAACTGATTGCCTGTAGGAGTGAGGAAAATATATACTCCCTATTACACTGCAAAACTGACTAGGTGCACGTTGGATTTTATTTTTTATCTTCCTTTGAAGCATCCGGTGATGGCCACTACTGGAGACAGGATACTAGACTAGAAAGAATATTCCTTTAATCTGTGTTGGTTATGCCTACTATATGTTCCTATGGTTCTTTCTGGTTGATGAGGTGACTGTAGTGATGCTGTTGTTTCCGTGTCTGCTAATACCGTTTTCTCTCCCCATCTGTTGCAGCTTAGTTCCCCCTCTTTACATTAGAATCACTTCCCACTGCTTACAAAGGATTATGAATTATGATTTAGGGCCACGAATTCTCACTACACAGCACTCATTCTTTAATCTCAGCAAGATAATTTATTAATTGCTACAATCCCATTTATAAAGGTGAACCGGTTCAACCTGTAAATTTTATGCAGAGAAAACAGTACGTGTAAGGGAAATCTAAATATACATGCACGGCACCATTTTCTAGATTATTTTACATTGGAATTGGAATTTACTAAGGAGTGAGTATCTTCCTCAACTGGTCTAAAACAACATTAACTTCAGTGGCGCTTCACTGATTTATACCAGCTGAGGATCTAGGTCCACATGTTTTGAGTGGGTTAATAATGATCATCCAGACCCAGTTCATACAAGCATATTAAGAAAATAATATTTTTGTTCCATCAATAGGAAAAAAGAACTCTGTTTTTGACAACAAAACTAACAAGACTAGTTCTCTGAAAATTAAAAATACAGTGTATCTATCTTTGGACCACTCACTGAATAAGCTGATAAACTGTGCATATAGATACTCAAAGTTAATCATTAAGAGGGCTGAATAGTTCTGGGCATCCTCGACTCAGCTTGGTGGACTAGGTTCACTGCAATTGGAGGAGAGAGCTACAAATTGCAACTATTTTCACCAGCACAATCCACTGTTCTTCAAAGGGGATTTAACTTTTTGGGGGAGGGCAAGCACTGTTTCCTTTGCCAAACTACCTTGTAGGTTTTGTTAGGGAAGGGTAGCTTTAATTTTTGTCAGGAGCACCAGAGGGGGCTCTGCCACAGTGTGTGACCTGAACTGATGCATCCCAGAATTGCTCTGGCCATGCTTCTCTCTGGCCAGAACCATCCACTTATCAACACCAGCATTTCACTATTTGCTATAAGAGAGAATAATACATGTGGTACAGGTGCAGCTGTCAGGGTACTTCTTAAGTTTTTAGCTGGAGAGTAGACAGTAGGGAGGTGTTTTTAATACTGTGTCAGCTAGCCCTGCACAGGAGCTCCTCCAGCTGCATGCAGTTAAAAATGCCTGCACCTTGTCTACAGGTTCATTACTGTTCAAAATGTTAGCAAATCTGTTCCAGCTGAACCCATGTTTCACACTTCCTTAGTGTTGGCACAGAGATAACATACAGATAGTGCTGCAGAGCCTGATTATCCTCTCACTGAAACTGGTGCAATCAGAAACAATGCCACTGAAGTTAGTGGAGCCACACTGATGTAAAACTGTTAGGATTAAGAGGAGAATTAGGCCTGCAGAATCATACACTCTTTGGTCTGAGATTTTGAGCACAGCACTGTGAATAGGAACAATGGGCTGGATCCTGACTCCCTGTTCTGTGGACTTTGTACTGCTCTGGCACTGTAAAGAGGACCAAGAACTGCCTAAAATGGCAGACAGGGATTCCCTGGACATAAGGGTGTAGGGAGTATTTCAAGGGCAGAAGGGGATATGATGAGGATCAGGATGGAGCTGGAGTATGATTTGCTTTTACAGTTCTCAGATGGTGGTGCAGACCCTACCGGACCATTCTAGACTGCCTAATGTAGAACAGTCCAACGGCTGCTCTCTGTTAGGGCAATGGGCATTTTGGCTCCAGCTACTTTTCCCACCCACTCCCAGGCTCTGTGTCAAGTGCAGTTCAACTGTGTCTGGGGGGGCGGGACGCTGGCCCTGTGCAGGGCCGGCTCCAGGCACCAGCTTACCAAGCAGGTGCTTGGGGCAGCCACTTCGGAGAGGGGCGGCACATCCAGCTGTTCTGCAGCAATTCGGCGGATGGTCCCTCACTCCTGCTCAGAGCGAAGGACCTTCCGCTGAATTGCCACCGCAAATCGTGATCGCGATCGCGGCTTTTTTTTTGTTTGTTTGTTTGGCTGCTTGGGGCGGCCAAAACCCTGGAGCCGGCCCTGGCTCCGTGTATGCACTATGAATAAAACAAGGTAGGAAAGAATGTTCTAGGTCTGTATCTACTCATTTCTCTTCCACTGGGGAACTAACCCCCCTGGAAGTCCAATTTTTTCTTGCTGTTCAGATATTTTTTACAGGAGCATTTTGGAGGCCCAAGGTGTTGCTGTAACAGGGCAGTTTTACACTGATGTAACTCCATTGATTTCAGTAAAGTTACTCTAGCATAAAACTTGAGTAACAGTGCTGAGTTAAGGACCTGTAATGTTAATTACACTTTACATTTTATGCCAAGTGACCCAAAAAGCAACTTTACTGTACATTACTACTGTGATTAAAATATTATAATAGGCAAAGTAAGACATTTCAGATTATGGGCAGTAACTTAGTAGAACTAGGGATTAACATTTTATCCTGATCAAAAAGTTATTACCTGTTATTTTTTAATGCAATGAAATATAATGATAGTTTTAAACTGTTTCAGTTTTACCAGGGACTTTATATTTCTTCCTTTAGATGCAATATTATTTTAATATTTGATGTACCATAACCTTCTGAAACAGCGTACTCAATCCTGTCATAAAAAGTATCAATGTCTGGCATGTTTTCAATTGACTTTAATCATTTGTTTGTGTACTTTCAGTTGAAGTAGTGATTGCCAACCAAATTTCAGCGTTAATTGTATCTCTGGCTTGAGCGATACAATATATGCCACACGTGCCACTCTTTATGCGTTAGAATAGCTAATAAGATGATGGTTCTTAGTTTTACAGGAACTGGTGCAGGTTTCTCTAAAGCCCACGTCTTTCTTTTTTCAGACTTCTGAGGTCTCATGAAGGAAGGACAGTGCTGTAGCACAATCATTGCAAGCAAGTACTGTGCTTTCATTGGGGGAAAGGCTGCTATGACTCATCGTAGGCATTCTGTGCTCAAGCTAAGTGATGCTTTCTAAAAGGAAGTAGTCCAAACTCTTCATCCTGTTGAGGTCTGCGGCTTGGTGTGGAGATTCTGTCACTGAAAGCGTTCTTGCTGCAAAGAGACCATGGCCTCCTCCAGGCTAGTGGGGAGATCTTCCAGGGATATTGCTAATGTTATGCAAAGGCTTCAAGGTAAGTGACTGATTCTGAATGGCTGTATCTGTCATCTGTTCATGTAGATAACAAATATAATACTCTTTAAAGCCAGAAAAGCATTTTAAAATGATTTATACATTTCAAAAACCTACTGTTCTAAACTAATCTATAGAAAAATGTTTGCTTATGATGTGTTTGCAGATTTCTGGTTATGTTTCCTCTAGTATTACATTATTAATTATGTTTAAAAGCATATGGCATTATGCAGCATGGTTCATTGGATAGGGCAGTAGATTGGCAGTATGGACATCAGGGTTCTATTCCTGGCTTTGCCCCTGACCTGCTCAGTGACCTTGGGCAAAGTCAGTTCACCTCTCTGTACCTCAGTTTCCCCATGTGTAAAATGGTGATAAAGACACTTACTTTCCTTCTCTGCTTTGAGCACTACAGATGAAAAGTCCTCAATCAATATAATAATTTAAAAATGATTGCTATTACAATAAGGTCTAGAGGCCCCAAACAAGATTAGGGCCTCATTGTGCTGGGTATTGTTACAGACACACAGTAATAGATAGTCTCTGCCCTGAAGAACTTACAGTATAGAGCTAAGTGTTGTTGTTGTCTGAGTTGATATCCTTACGAATCATGGGACTTATGGTTATTGTTGCAGTCAGTTGTCATCAGATAGAACTTAATAAGTTGCTTTAAGTTCTCTTTATCACAAACAAGCATGGCTAACTGAAATGATAATGTTCATTAAAACTTTTTAAAGTTTATAAACTTAGAAGTAAAAAAGTATCATCTAATATAATTTTTTTTAAATGCCTGCATTTTAAAGTATTCACTAGCCATCTGTAAACACTTTCTTAGCAGCACTTTTGTTACCAGCAGTAGGGTGACATTTAGGGACTAATGGCTCAATCCTGCTCCCATTCAACTCAGTGGAAAAACTCCCATTAACTTTAATGTTTCAGGATCAAACCCTAATTTTGCAGTTCCTCAACACACAAAACTTCCATGGACTTCAAGAGTTCAGTGCACAGAATTGTCTAGACTTTCTACATCTTGAAGCTTCCTTTGTTCTCCTGTCCTTTTCCTCCCATTTCTGTCATGGTGGCACGTCTAACCTTAGTCCCCCGGTCAAAAAATTGGACAATCAGGCAGTGTTGTGGGTGTTTACAGGCAGCTTTTCCCAAGAGTAAGGGGCATGGAAAAAGCAATAAAGGTGTTGTTTGAAGATTTAACAAGTGGAGGGATCGTGGAGCTGCGTAGTAGTTAGTGCAATATAGTGCAGGACTTCTGCAATGTGGTGCATTATTCCAGATGATGTCATGATATCCCCTTTGGGGAGTCTCCACAGGCGGGGTTAGCTGCCACGTGTGGCGTGGGGAGAGTCTCCCTGGGTGGGGTTAGCCGTGGAGGCATGCTCCTTGGGTAGGTTAGCTGCCATGGAGAGGGGAATCCTGGACTAGTGTAGAGCCATCACTCTGCCCACTGCACTGGCTATACGTCTTCTGTTCCTGCCCTGATGTTGGGGTAGGATGGTGCTTTTCCTTGGCATGGCTGAACTGTGCTGCAAGCTGATGATGCTGGGCCTTTCGGAAGGGCTGGGAATGACTGGGAATGGGTGACGGGACAGAAAGGTGATGGAAATCCATCTGTGTTCTTTGCCACTGTGTAATGAGTTTGCTCAGGTTCACTTGACAACCTGCCCATAGATGTTTTGGGAAAAAATATTTACTAGTAGGGATCCTTACATCTAAGTTTTGAAATAACTAAAGTAGATATTGTATGTGGATCGAAGTACTAATGATCATCCCCAGGAAACTTCAAAGAAGACAAAATAAGCTTTCTTTGTTTTAAATCATCAGTTATTTCAGCTTGGTAGAGTAATTATAGCAGATGCAGAATGTAAAACTTTCAGTCTGTTCAGTCAATGCTAGCACCTCACCTGGCCAGATTGGGAAAAGGTCTGGAAAAACTGCATTGGGGCGGGGAGCATGTAAGGAATCTGTTCCACTTTCCGTAGCCTGCAAAGGAGCACGATTCCAGTCCCTGCACTCAGGACAACATAGGTACTGTTCCTCAGCCCAGCTCTGAGGGAAGGAGAGAAGTGAGGGTACGGCTTCATACCCCTCTGGACCAGCACTCGAAGAAGGGTAGCAGGCTACAACATCTTAAAGAATGAAGAATCATGTGCAGCCACCATATGTACCAAGCTGCTTGAGAAGGAGACATGGTTCTTCATTGAACCTTATGTAGGCCAGTTGCTAAATCCCACAAATTACTGCCATCATTCCTTATTGTGCATACCCTTGTGTGATTCACCTTGTACTAACAAAGAGCAAGATTCTGTAACTCCAACTGTAATTTCACAAATTGGAGAACTGGTCTGAAAGCAGTAAGGTGAATCTGTCCAGGTGCAAAGTACTACACTTAGGAAGGAAAAATCAAATGTATAACTACAAAATAGGGAATAAGGGGCTAGGCAGTAGTACTGCTGAAAAAGCTCTGGGGGTGATAGTGATCACAAATTGAATATGTGCTAACAATGTGATGCAATTGTGAAAAAGGTGAATATCATTCTGGGTGTCATATTTAAGACACAGAAGGTAATTGTCTCACTCTACTCAGCACTGGTTAGGCCTCAGCTGGAGTACTGTGTCCAGTTCTGGAAGCCACATTTTAAGAGAGATGTGGACAAATTTGAGAGAGTCCACAGGAGAGCAGCAAAAATGATGATAGGTTTAGAAAACATGACTTATGATGAAAGGTTATAAAACTTGTCAGATTTAGTCTTAAGAAGACTGAGAAGGGACCTGACAACAGTCTTCAAATATGTTAATTTACTGTTACAAAGAGGACGTGATCTGTTGTTCTCCATGCCCACTGAAGTTAGGATAAGAAGTAATGGGCTTAATCTGCAGCAAGGGAGATTTAGGCTACACATTAGAAAAAACTTTCTAACTATAAGAGTTGTTAAATTCTGGAATAGGCTTCCAAGGGAAGTTGTGGAATCCCCATCATTGGCCATTTTTAAGTACAGGTTGGACAGGGATGGTCTAGGTTTATTTGGTTGTGCCTAAGTGCTGGGGGGCTGGACTAGATGAGTTCTGGAGATCCCTTCGAGCCCTATGTTTCTATGATTCTGTTATTAGGATTGGGACCCTGTTTTCCTGGATGCTGTACCAAGATGAATAATACTCATGACATTAGTTCCGTTGATGTCATTGTGATTACTCATGGGAGCAAATGTTAATCAAGTACGGGCCGAACTGTTAGGCCCAGAATAAGTGCGAGTTTCCCCAGGAATGCAAGAATGCATGTATTCCTATACAAAGGAATTATAGCTATTGAGAGATTCAAGATTTTTTAGAGCCCTTGTAATTGCTGTAAAAATCAAAATATAACCCTCCAAAGATAAAGCTGGGAGGTGGAGATTCTAGTGCCTTACGTCTTTGTACTCTTAAGACTGGCATGGGTGTAATTTTGTTCTTTCCTCTAGTGATATGCTTGTACAGTTAAAGCTATGTGGTCATGCTTGTGACAGTTGTCAGGTAACTCCCATGCAGTCCTATTACACAAATGACAGTGGGTCAGTTCTTCTTGACCTTGTCACTCTTGGCCCTGGTCTACACTACGAGTTTAGGTCGAATTTAGCAGCGCTAGATCGATTTAACCCTGCACTCGTCCACACGACAAAGCCATTTTTGTCGACTTAAAGGGCTCTTAAAATCGATTTCTGTACTCCTCCCCGATGAGGGGATTAGCGCTGAAATCACCTTGCTGGGTCGCATTTAGGGTAGTGTGGACGCAATTCGATGGTATTGGCTTCTGGGAGCTATCCCAAAGTGCTCCATTGTGACCGCTCTGGACAGCATTCTCAACTCAGATGCACTGGTGAGGTAGACAGGAAAAGCCCCGCAAACTTTTGAATTTAATTTCCTGTTTGGCCAGCGTGGCGAGCTCAGCAGCACAGGTGATCATGGAATCCCAGAATCGCAAAAGAGCTCCAGCATGGACCGAACGGGAGGTACTGCATCTGATCACTGTGCTATCCGAACCCGTGCTATCCGAACTCTGTTCCAAAAGACGAAATGCCGGAATATTTGAAAAAATCTCCAAGAGCATGAAGGAAAGAGGTTATAACAGGGACCCGCAGCAGTGCCGCGTGAAACTTAAGGAGCTCAGGCAAGCCTACCAAAGAACCAGAGAGGCAAACGGCCGCTCTGGGTCAGAGCCCCAGACAAGCCGCTTCTATGATGAGCTGCATGCCATTCTAGGGGGTGCCCCTACAACTACCCCACCCCTGTGCTTCCCTCCTCCCCCACCCCTCCCGGGCTACCTTGGCAGTTATCCCCCCATTTGTGTGATGAATTAATAAAGAACGCATGAATTTGAAACAACAATGACTTTATTGCCTCTGGAAGCGGAGATCAAAGGGGGAAGGGGAGGGTGGTTGGCTTATAGGGAAGTAGAGTGAACCAAGGGGGCGGGTTTTCATCAAGGAGAAACAAACAGAACTTTCACAGCATAGCCTGGCCAATCATGAAACTGGTTTTCAAAGCTTCTCTGATGCACAGTGCACCCTGCTGTGCTCTTCTAACCGCCCTGGTGTCTGGCTGCGCGTAATCAGCGGCCAGGCAATTTGCCTCAACCTCCCACCCCGCCATAAACGTCTCCCCCTTACTCTCACAGATATTGTGGAGCACACAGCAAGCAGTAATAACGATGGGAATATTGGTTTTGCTGAGGTCTAATTGAGTCAGTAAACTGCGCCAGTGAGCTTTTCAACGTCCAAAGGCACATTCTACCACCATTATGCACTTGCTCAGTCTATAGTTGAACTGCTCCTTACTACTGTCCAAGCTTCGTGAGCCACGGGAGCAAGGGGTAGGCTGGGGTAGGTGCGACTGCGTGGTGCTGCTGACTGGGAGAGCAGCCTGAGGCAGAAGCCTCCAGCTGGCATGATACACCAGGCAGGACTGAATCTCCATGAGACAAAACTTAGAATGACCTGGAGTCATTCCCATTTTTGTCCAGGTGCCCCCGACCGACCTCACCGAAGTTGGCCAGGAGCACACATGTCTGCCCAGGCGCCCCCGACCAACCTAACTGAGGTCGGCCAGGAGCACCCACGGGACGACAACGATGGTTAGCAGTCGTATTGCACTGTCTGCCGTCCGCAAGACAAGGCAAGGGGATGCTGCTGTGTAGCACTGCAGTACCGCATCTGCCAGCAGCACCCAGGAGACATACGGTGACAGTGAGCTGAGCGGGCTCCATGCTTGCCGTGGTATGTCGTCTGCACGGGTAACCCAGGAAAAAAGGCAAGAAACGATTTTTTGCCGTTGCTTCTACGGAGGGAGGGAGGAAGGGAGGGGGGCCTGATGACATGTACCCAGAACCACCTGTGACAATGTTTTTGCCCCATCAGGCATTGGGAGCTCAACCCAGAATTCCAATGGGCGGCGGAGACTGCGGGAACTGTGGGATAGCTACCACAGTGCAATGCTCCGAAAATCGACACTAGCCTCAGTACTGTGGACGCACACCACCGACTTAATACGCTTAGTGGGGGGACACACAATCGACTGTATCAAATCGATTTCTAAAAAATCGACTTCTATTAAATCGATCTAATTTCATAGTGTAGATGTACCCTTATATGCCGACATGCTCTTGCCTGTAAAATGATATCAAAGAGTCAATATGTCATACTACTATTGCAGTTTTTTTCTCCTTCCCATTCCTCCTCCTTCCTCTAATTTGTCATTTGTAATAGCCTTTCTCTGCCAGGTTGGGAAGAAGGAATTGTTTTGAGTGGTATTATATTCACTGATTTTTTTCTATAGTATCACAAGTGCATTTTATAATTTTAAAAGTTGAAGCTAACACAAAAGCACACTGTAATGAGATTGATTTTAAATATAGCTAATAGAGCTGATAACTTCAGAATGTCTGGGTAGTAAAAATTCCACTCAAGAGTGTTCTTTATTTTAGCTGATTATAATAAAATAGATTATAATAATACTTAGCACTTATGTGGCGCTCTGGAATTTTAGTGTCCTGTACAACATTGTGTTTGATTCACCAGGGAGCGCATTCACTCCAGGGAGTGGGTAGGCTGTGTTTCTACCACTGACCTCCCTGGGGTTTGTATCACAGGAAGACAGCTTTGACTTATAGTCAACTCCACAGGACCCCGCCCAAGGGGGATGCACTGAATCAGGCATTTCTAGGCACTGTGGCTGTGCCCCTCCTAGTCTGGCCTCACCAGTATTCTGGGCTGTGCCAACTGTAGACCCCTGAATGGAACGAGGGTTGTGGGTGTGTTGTGCTGCTGCAAACTCCCTCCTTCCCTCTGGTTCCAGAGACCTTCCACCTGGCTTTGGAAAGAATGCAGTACAGTCATTCAGCAGGGCAGGCAGCAGTGGGAAGAGGAGAGCCAGTGGACTCCAGGTTTGAAGAGAGCCCATTTAACTACTATAACACGCACAGTAGCACTGACTGATTTCAGAGACTCAGGAACCAATTGGCTAAAGGCCCAATAATGATGCTATTTCAGATTACATAACCCTGGATAGGTTCTGCTTTTGTAAGTGGTAATGACCTCCTTCTGCTAATGCTATCAAAGACAGTGTATTCTTCCTCTGTATATGCCTCCTTCCTTCTCCTCCTCTCCCCATCATTTCTATCTCTTCTTTCTCTTTCTTTCGAATTTTTCTTCTTCCTTTCCCATAAAGGGGTAGCAGCAGTCATAGATCAGCTACTAGAGTTGTCTCCTCATACTAGTGCCCACTCTGCCTCCAACAATCTTCCTGCTTTTGCTGTTTTCTTTTTTTGAAGGCAATGGAACTAAGTCTTGAAGTTAAGCACATGCTTAAGTGCTTTGCTGAATAGGGGGCAGCGTGCTGAGCACCTTGCCCAATTGAATCTTTATTATTGATCTGTATTATATGTATTACTGTAGCACCTTGCGGCTCTAGTCATAGACACTGTGCTAGGTGCTGTAGAAACACAGAACAAAAAGATGGTCCCTGCTTCACAGGGCTTAGTCCCTAATCACATTTGCTTCCCACCCATGCTCTTTGCATGGCTGCCTTTCCTCCCAACCCCTGATACTTGCTGTTTCCAAATTTTCCTTCTGGTGCCTTCTCTTTGTGGAACCTCCTTCCCTAAAATTTCCCAGTTGGATCCCAGGGATTGTTTCTGAAATACAGCAGTTACTGTGTTAATTTGTTTTTCCTCCTTAAGTGAATGAGTCTTCCAGCCAAGTTAACTCATTACGCACTGGAACTGGGTTAAAGGAAATGTAATTGATAGCATTCCCCTACAGTATCTCTCATATAGAAGGACCAGGAAGAATTAAAAGATTTGTACTAATGACGTAAGAAGAAGCAAGTCTGAATGATGATTTGCAAGTCTAAATAGGAATGTTGACAGCTGATATGTTGCTTAGCAGGAAATTGATTTGTTACAATTTGAGAGAGATATAGGTGAGAAATACTCAAGAGAAAATGTTTGGAAACGAAGATGTGTGAGGAAAGGATAAGAGAGCTGGGCATGTTCAATGCAGCAAAAAAGAGACTGAGGAAACTCGACAACTGTTTAGGACTAAAAGGAAGAGGAGAAAAGAAGCCAGTTGTTTTCATTTTTTAATGGGCAGGTTAAGAAGTAAAAGGTTTAAGCTGCAGCCAGGGAGATCCAAGTTAAATATTAGTTAAAACTGCACAAGGGGAGCTGTCAAAGCTGGTTGTGAAATTGTCATTGCTGGATGTATTTAAGGCTTGACTAGACACCATCTATTAGTGGTGACTGAATATACTGAAATCAGTCCAGTGGTGGTGCAAGGATATGAAGTAAGAGACCCATTAGAGGTCCCTTCCAACGCAGGTGATCCAATAAAGATATGCCACGGTAATCTAGTATTTTGCTAAAACCCTGACGTAGCATTGTCCTGAATCACCTTTAGGAGCTACAGAAACTTACTGGAAAGGATATCAAGAAAAAGTGGCATGAATTAGTTGAATTAGTCTTAAAAAATAACAAAACATGCACTGGTTGTTCTGTGTGATGTTTTGCAATATGGATCAACAAAAATAGTTCAGTATAAAGGACCATATGCTGCCCTGGATCCACAGTATATTACTTTATATGATGCTTTGGGTTCATTTGTATGCTTTCCTCAGAGAAGTTGTGTGTGAGGGCACTATGTGGGATGAAGCATTCATTTTAGTGCAGTGCAGTTAAAGGGGGACTGTAGAGCGGAGAATGTACGTACTGATGTTTTGTTTATTAATTCACTTTTTTTTATTTTAAACATTTCCTTTGTTTGCAAATCCTTCTGAGCAGGTTTAAAAATACAATTTCTTTTCCTACTGATTTTGCCCTTTCATTTGTCCTTTCCTATTTCTTTTCATCCCAGAATTAATTGCTGTGCACAGACCAAGAAGTTCCTATTTAGTTTTCTTCCTTGCTTCTTCCCCACACTTACTGATAATGTTAGCACAGTTCTCAAGCAAGGATTGGCTAGTTAACTTGTGCTCTTCCTTCTGGCTGGCTGTAGAGTACAAAGCACTAGAGGGACTACAGAAAGTGTAATGTAAGAAAAAATATACTCTAGTAATGGATTTTAAAAAATTATCTGAGAACCTACTTCTTCAGATTATAAAACTGTTTTGTTTTCCATGGCAGAAAATGATTAAAATTCCACTGTGCAACAATGTCATTGTTTTGGCTCATTCTTGGGGAAGTGGTTTGTAAGTGACCGCTGTTCTCCTATGGAAAAATGAAAATGCAGAATGACCATTTATCTTACACAATTACTTTGAAAGGTATGTCCAGTACCCTATATCTATGGACAAGAACTAACACATTCTTAAGTCTCAGAATATATATGCTATTTAAGGCATTAAACATTGCCAAAAGACTGTTAGTCATTTTTTGCTGACAAAATCGAAGGGTCTGATTATTTTGGGACTTCAAAGTGTGAACGGAAAAGTGTCAACTATGAAGGTAGCTGTGAGGGTGTAACCTTAACAATGAGTTGTTTTACAGTGTTTTAAGTGTCCCATGGCCACAGTTCTCAAGTTTCCTCAGAATAAAAGTAGCACAATGTTGGTTATTAGTGTGAGCAACGCCTATATTTTGCAATGGAGCTGCAAATATAATATAGCATTGTTTTAGTAGTAGAGCTGGGTTTACAGGGCAAATATATAAAGTACTATGGCTGGCTTCTTTCAGACCATTTCAGTATACCTCTTTCTAAACAGATTATGGCACTGAGACCATTCATTAGCTTTGTAACATCTAGTTCATTGACTGTGCATACACTGTTTATTACAGACCTAATAAAATTTAATCTTTATCTTTGTAGAGGTGTCTCACACTAGTAGTTTCCTGCAGTGAACCCTGTGCGTTTAATGTTATTTGGACTCACAGATTTTGTGTACCATAAATACCATTCCTTTTTGAACTTTTGGTTCTGTGATTTTTTTTTTTTTTTTTTTACTAATAGAGAAACTGGAAATTACAAGATGGCATGGTTCTTGTCTTTTGTTACTAATTAATAAAACATAAAAGCAGTTTGGTAAAGGAAGTATTGTCAGTTATATTGCTATACTAAGATAAAAGACTCCTATAGTGTAAAGGAAAAAAAACGTAACCAGGACATTCTGCTGTATTTCTGTAGTTTTGATTTATACTTTCATGGAAATGAGAAGTTTCATTACCATTAATTAGCCGTGATGATAATAGAGTGCAGAGAAAGTACTTCAAAGTAAATTAAAACATGCATCTAAAATAACACCTAACAATTACTGATAATTTTTGCCATAGACTATTTCTAGTGAGAAAGTCTTGTTTGTAAACCACACCTGCTGAAACAAAATGATTTATTTTACTTTCTGTCACAAAGCTTCTCTTTCGTGAATCAATTTCCAGAATTCAGATTTTTGACTCATACAGGCTTTTATTTATTAATAATCCTATGTATGTAAATGGATCACTTCGAACTATATGCCATCAATCAGGGCTTGAAAAAAACACTAATTTTCCCTTTTACCTGAGATGAGAAGGAAGCTTTCCCAGGCAAGGACCATCAACTTTTTTAGAATCCAAGCTTCCCTTAAAAAAAAAAAAAATCTAACTTAGAATTGCAAGAATAACTTTTCAAACATGAACTACACGTAAATTGATTCAGTGCTATATGCTTGAGTCTATAAACTGACAGGTCCACAACCTCTGCCGCTTCTCAGAGTCTTGCAAAGACGTGGACGGAAGAGTTTAATCACATACAGTAAATTAGAAAAGAGAAGATGTACAATATATTAACATTTAAATACAGTGTATAACAGGGGTCAGCAACCTTTCAGAAGTGGTGTGAGAGCCTTCATTTATTCACTCTAATTTAAGGTTTCGCATGCCAGTAATACATTTTAACATTTTTAGAAGGTCTTTTTCTATAAGTCTATAATATATAACTAAAATATTGTTGTATGTAAAGTAAATAAGGTTTTTAGAATGTTTAAGAAGCTTCATTTAAAATTAAATTTAAATGCATAGCCTCCTGGACCGGTGGCCAGGACTTGGGCAGTGTGAGTGCCACTGAAAATCAGCTCACGTGCCGCCTTTGGTTGTCTACCCCGGTATATAACAAAGAGTGCATAACTATGCCATTACTTTACATTGCATTGTCTTAAGTGGATCTAGTGACGGGTATTTTTCATCCTGGGCTAGTCCACATTCAGTAAATTTTTCCAGCCCTGTTAGAAGTTTGTGGGGCTGATCTGTAATCATTTATGAATACTGTATGTGACCTGGTTACTGGGATAGTTACTGTATGGGCATATGTTTACTATATGCATATATTGATTTGGTTCACTAGCTGTTAGAGAACTAACAGGAAATCAACAAAATGTATCCACCAGGTAAAATTGGCAAGGGTTAAGAAACCATACTAAGCTTGAAGATGCTACTTCCTTGGTTCTAGCCCAAATTTACATAGCTGTTTTGCCAAAGCTGGGAACATTGAGATTAAAAGGATTTGAAACAGTTAAAAAGAGGCTCACAAGAGAGAAGGGGAGGCAGCTGTCAGGGGCTGTTCCTGGGGAACAGGCTGAAACAGAGGTGGGTCCAGTGGAGGGGTCTGAAGTAGTTGGGTCTTCCTAAGTTTTCAGGGGATAGTAAGCCCTAGGTGTGAGAGACATATATACAGACTGTTTTACTGCTGTAAAAATCATTTTTCTTATGCTTTGCTATGTTTCTGCTTTTAAGATTAAACAATACTTTGGTGTGAGGAAGCTGTCTGGTCCCTGTATTAACCACTGGCCATAGCTCCCACAGGGAAGACTTCTGGGGGCCAAACCTAGTCAGGCCTGCTGAGCAATCATGGCTAGTCAGAACCTAGTCTGAGTGGGAGAAATGTGGTATCCCACTCCAGGACAGGTGAAGGCAAGATGCCTAACACCTGAGAGGGGGCACTCAGAGAAACCAGAAGAGAAGACAGAGATCTAGCCCTGTGTAAAAATGATCAGACAAGAATGGCAAGGGCTGTGAGGGGTGTCTCATTGTCCAAACAAATTAATTTTCAGGCTACAACCAGAAAAGCACAAAATCTACCTAAGAGAATCTACCCCACCACAAAGTCCTCCCCAATAAAGCTCTGTCTCTATCTTATTGATTTAAAATGCTCCCATCACTGTGCTATCTAGGCATTGGTTTATACCATTATGAAATATTGTCTGAACTATCATTGTATAGAACATGCATATTAATTGGTGTACAACTGTTTTAATTAATGTAACTTCTTTATTGTTTCACCAGATTTTGTACCTCACTATTTGGTACATAGGGTTTAGTTTTTTTAAGAGGATTATTCATTGATATATGCAGGGCTGGCCCACAACATTTTGGCATCTGAGGCGGGGAGCTCAAATGTCACCCGCATGCCCTCTCACTTGGGCCAAAACTTTGAAAGGTCTCAATTCTGCCTTCTTCCTGTTTTACTGCTCTGCTACCTATCCCAATAAAGGAGAACTAACAACTTAAAATGCCTTGTTCAAAAATTTTAAGTAACACTTAACTTTCAAATGCCTGAGATTTGTGTGTTCAGCAATTTTTCTCAAGAGTCAAAAATCTTGGATTTTGTGGTCAACAATAAGAGCATTTTCTTGCTTTAATATTACTGCCAAATCAGATTTCCACAATATAGACTGGAGACAACATGGTGTCCTTTTCAGTTTTTAGTGTGTCTTCAGAAGCAAACATCTGAATTACAAGAATTGTAGTTGATTTTAAGAGCCTGTCTTATAATATTTCTACACATTTTTTATTAGTTTCTTACACTGCATAGCAACAACATAGTATGTGAGTATCTAGGATCCATGAAGACTTCTGGGCTGTATAGCTTATGCTGCTAGTGAGCTTATTGCGAGGTAGCTGTAGAAGATAGGCAACGGATGTTTACTCAGAACTAGGTCATGTTCTGCCTTTGTTTGACTGGATCACTGATGTTATTAGTGATGCCATATAGGATGTTGTCAAAGCCATATCACAAAACATGGTGGCCTCTCTTTCACGTCACTGGATTGAACAATTAACAGCAAATTCTTCCTCGAAGTTCTTTCACCTGCCTATGGTGTCATATGGATGCCCGTCACCATACTATCTGAGCACCAGCCAAACATTTTAAAAAGACATAATACATCTCTCTCTCCCTTTCTAGACAGTAGGAGAAAATGGTTCATTAGAATCAGGTTTTTTTTTCCTGTGGGAGGAGGCAGGAGGGAGCTGGGTTAGTGTGTATGTGTGGTGTGTGTGCATGTGCGCATGAATGAGAGGGGGAGTAGAGGGAATACTGATGGAAAGCTAGGCTGAAGACATAAGTCAGTTCTAAATGTGAGGGAGGTCCATTTTCATTCTTATCTTTGATGGTAATGAGTCCTGTAGTGTTGGGCCATCTCTCATGAAAGTTTTGTCTCCTGCACTCCTGAACCTCTTTTTCGGTTGACAATCTGTTTTTTTTCCAAGAATTCAAAGTTATTGATGAAGAGATGATCTTTCAGGTAGCCGAAATCAATCCTATAGAGGGCTTTAAAGATCAAGACAGAGAACATCAGACTCAATTCTGTATTCAGTGGCAAACCAGTGCAGAAAGCATTATGACCAAGCAATTATGTTTTGTATTAGCTGGAGCTTTTTCAGGGCTTGTAGCTTCACTGATAGATATGAGTTGCAGTAATCAAGTCTGGAAGTCACGAATACATGGATCATTGTAGTCAGATTTGAGCTTGATTGAATAGAACATTAGGTTAATTAAGCTAGATTTAATCACTGCTTTTCCTCACTGGAGAGGCGCAATGTAGTGAAGACCAGATTTTTAAAAGGTATTTAGGTATTTACATATGCAAATAGGTGCTTACTGGGATTTTCAAAAGCACCTAAGTGCCTAGCTGTGTTTTCAGATGCCTAAATACCTTTAGAAATCTGACCTCCAAGAACATAAAGGTGAATCTGGCCCATGATTTGGGATATTATTTCCATTCAGTTATCAGAAGTCTGGAGGACTTGATTATTTTTAGATGTGGTTAATAATATAAAAATGTTAACATTGTTGAGTTCTGATTTTTCATTCATGAACAGTCTCATAAGAAGTTATTGAGAGACGAATCCCAGGCATCCTTTTTTGTTCTTTAATACACATAAATGATATTATAACTGATGCTATCTATATAGCAATCTTGTTGAATATAAAACTCTGGAATATTACTGCAGAGCTGGTGGTGACTGCTAAGTGAGCAGACAGGAATTCATCTTGTTTCTTAATATTGGCTGTCTCAGTAGTGGAGCAATATATTGTAGAAAAGGGAAGAATATGTTGCATTATTTTCTTTCACTAGATTGTAACACTGTTGCACAAAAAGCAATCATCATGCTGGGATCTATTAACAGGGGTGTTGTAAGCAAGACACAAGATGTAATTCTTCCTCTCTACTCATCATTAATAAGGCCTCAGCTTTATCCATCCAATCCTGGGTGCCACACTTTGGAAAAGATGTAGAAAGTTGGAGAAAGTCCAGAGGAGAGCTACAAAATGATTGCAGATCTAGGAAATATGACTTGTGCTGAAAGATTGAAAAGAATGGGCTTGTTTAGTCTGGAGAAGAAGACTTGAGGGGGGACATCACAGTCGTCCAGTACATAAAATGTTGTTATAAAGAGGATGGTGATAAATTTGTTTTCCCTCTCCACTGAGGACAGGACAAGATGTAAGGGGCTTAAATTGAAGCAATGGAGATTTAGGTTACACATTAGGAAAAACTTCCTGTCAGAGTAGTTAAGCACTGGAACAAATTACCTAAAGGGGGTTGTGGAATCTCCATCACAGGAGGTTTTAAGAACAGATTAGACAAACATCTATCAGGGATGGTCTGGATAATACACCTCTACCCCCATTATAACGCGACCCGATATAACACAAATTTGGATATAATGAGGTAAAGCAGTGCTCCGGGGGGGGGGGGGGCGGGGGGGGGGCAGGGCTGCACACTCTGGCGGATCAAAGCAAGTTTGATATAACGTGGTTTCACCTATAATGTGATAAGATTTTTTGGCTCCCGAGGACAGCGTTATATCGGGGTAGAGGTGTACTTAGTCCTGACTCAGTGCAGGGGACTGGACTAGATGACTTATCAAGGTCCCTTGCAGTCCTACATTTCCATGATTCTTCCTACTCCAGTTAGTTAGCACAGTGTTTAGAATGTCCCTTTGCTTGAACAGTGTGCTAAAGTAATATACAGCATATCTACATAATACCTTTCCAGGATTCCTGGAGCTGAAACCTGGCTTTATATTTGTGTTGTTACTAAGAAAGCTATGGCTGTGACAAACTGTCCAAAGGCGACTTGAATAGTTAACTGAATCTGAAAGGTTAATTTTAATGTTTACAGCTAGTTCCTAAGAAACTAACTCCCCCACTCTCCCTTTAAGCTTGCAAAGCTTAAGAACCATGTTTGCTCTCTCAGTGATTTTGTGTTTGATATTTTAGTGAATAATTTAAACATATCCATGTGTTTGTTCCCTACATAAACATGTTTGTTTTTATAACCCTGCATCACATTTATGGTTACCTTCCTGAATCTGTTGTTAGCATCCTGACTGTGAATGGTGGTAAAACATCACTTGCCAGAGTTCAGGTCTGGTAAAAAAGCCATGTACATATGTTTCTGGTTATAGTGTTATGAGGTAGCTCTCCTGAAATACTTCAGAATAGAAGGACTATGTTGGGTGGAGGAGAGAGAGGTGGCGATGGTACAAAGAAAGATGATATGAAGACTTTCAAGTATCATTTCACACTACTGTATGCAGTGGGGAAAAAATGAAGCCGAGAATACCGCAGTACAAACAGCAAAATTTAAAGCATTACAGAGAAATAACAAACTATTACATTTTTAAATTTGTCCCAGCTAGATTGAGATTAACCAGTACTTTTGCATTAGACTGAGTGTAGGAAACAGAAGGAAAACGTTGGCTTTGTTGGATGTAAGTCTGTACACTTCAGTCTCATCTGAATTGTGGATGGCATCTTCACTTTAAATCCCTAAAGACTTTGATGCAGCTAGAAATATCAGAGAACTTAATCTGGAGTACAAGGGATGTACAGAAGGCCACAATTATGTGGTTGGGTTACATTTTCAAGAGACACTTTCAAAGGGACTTGAACCCCTATCATGTGTAACAAACATTGAAGAAGAGATTAGAGTAGATGGGTCAAAATTAGAGGCTGCTGAAGAGTTTCTGGACCCGCTAGATATTTGTTATTCTAAAGCAGGAGTGTGATGGAAAGAGAAATCAAGGCTGAATGGGAGAGTAAGCTTTCATAAAGAGAGAGCTTCCATATTACTAAAAAAAAGAAACATAGGTCTTACCCTCAAGAAAGACCAGTAACTAAAACTTGACAACCGGAGATAGAAAGAGGAGTGCTAAGAAAGAAACAGAACAAACTAGTGGGTGGGAAAACACATTAAAGTGAAATACATTTTGAAGACATTCATTGTATGGCCATTTGGTGTTCCTTGTTATGTCACATGAAGAAATGCTGAATGGAATAGAGTGGAATGGAAAATAACATATGATAGGGACCACTGGTGATGCTGCCTCCAGAAATGAAAATGGAGAGATTGCCTTTGCAAGACACAGGGTGTACTCTGCTCAGGATGGGGCACCAAGTCAAGAACTTCAACTGCAGTAGATGGAGGGTGATGATGGTGATGATGGTTAGTGTTTGTCCCCAAAAGCTATTTTCCCCACAGTTTGACTATAGTTTATTACCCTCGTATAAAGACACAATATAGCAGCTGTCAATAAAAGATCTATCTGGCTTCCACAGGGCACCTGCACCTTGTTGTGTTTAACAAGCATAGATTTCAGCCATGGCTCTCTCTCATTATTCTGTTATGAAATCCTTAAATTGAAGACGAACAAGGCTTTAATCTGTATACATAATTTTTAACTCCAAAACAGCAGAGTATTCCGAGATGTCTGTTTTACAAATATCTTAAAAAATGCTGCCAGCCAAGTTACTTTCCTAACCACATAACATTCTGTTACACAGTCTTAGAAGAGTTCTAACCTATACACCTGTAGCAATATATTAATCAATAACTGAAAATTATCTTGATTTCACTTCTCTTTCTGCACTCTAAAAATACCTTCTATAAACCTAATAATGGGAGCTTGTTTTCTGGGTCATCAATTCAATTCCTCAATTCTTGGAAGCCCTTAGTCCATGTAATTAGACTAGCTACATACCAGTCAATTGTTATCCACGTTTTCAAGGTTATTTTTTCCTCTCAGACTCTTTAACTAGAAGATTTTTCTTAGATCCTTGTAGACTTTCAAAGCTTTCAGTTTCATTTAACCTTTACTAATAACCAACTGGGTTCAGGGCAAGTAATTTCAACATTGTTTGGCTTGTCAAATATCTTTTCCTTTTTTGGTGCGAAGCCAAAAGCCGAACAAGGAAAAAACCTTGTATTAATAGCAGATAGTAGCTTGTGATAAAAATGTTCTCTGTCTAGCAGGTCAGGTGTATTTTTAGGGATTGTAGGCTATATTTATCTTCTAATATATACATATTTAACCAGAAATATTCACCTGCAAAAATACAACCTAAAGTAGCATGTCACTGAAAGCCATCTGCTACATATATGTGACCTTTTTCATTTTATCTCAAACCAGTGCTATAGGATGCTGTTCTGGTTGCCTTCCAGAAGGCTGTTTCTCACTGACTAGACAGAATTTGTGGCTGCTTGCCAGTAGTGTCAGCCATAAGCTGATTTGGTGGATTTTCCTTTCTGAGTCTTTTGCATTATTGGGAGGGGAAATTGTATCCCACGCTGCAAAACTTCAGAATGAGGCTGAGATATGCCCAGTGAAAAAGTAACAAATATAATAAGAGTAGCTGTGTCCTAGGCTGAAGATTTCATCCTTCTATTCCCTACATCTGTCTCTAATGCCTGTAGAGGCTGACTGTGATGTGGCTAGCATGAACAAAGATGAAATAAGATAAAATTGTTAGGTTTTCCTTAAACCCACAACGTGTTCACTCTGGTCTAACTTCTCTCATAAATAGAATCCTACACTAGCTTCCGTAATCAAAGAAAAGTAATCTTTCCAGTGCATTTAATAGGGAGCTACAAACCTAAACCCTGTTATTGCTAATGAGACGTAAGCACAGGCAGAAAAATGTACTCTGTGTATTTATCAAAGCCATGTACAGTGGCAGGGAAATAATAATCCCCCACCCCAGTATCTTAGCTGCTGTGTAAGTAGTCCCACGGGCTATGTCTACAGAGCAGCTGGGAGGATGCTTCACAGTGTGGGTGGAGAGACACACTAGCTGTGATCAAGCTAGTGTGCTAAAAATAGCAGTGTGGCTCTGGTGGCAAGGGCATCGTCTGAGGCTAGCCATCCTAGTATGTACTCAGGCCGATAGCCCAAGCCGTGACACCACGGCCACACTGCATTTTTTTAATGCGCTAGCAACAGCATTCATGAAGATTCATGTAAGAAATCTCTGCCGTGATTAACAGAGAAGTTAACACACATTCAGGATAAGATTTTGCTTCGTACTGTGTGGGTGCACAAACATGGGTGGAGGGCAAAGGAAGGGTGTATAAAATCAAGGCGCCTTCCCAGCTGTTACACCCATGAAAGAATGGGCACAGTGTGGTCTTTGCACTCTCCTTTTAGTATAAGGGACAGTGACCTGAATGGACGGTTTCTATTTACTTCAGTGGGAGCTGGAGCAGATTTTAGAATTATAGAAATGTAGGCCAACAAGGAACCTCCAGAGATCATCTAGGCTATCCCTGTGCATTGAGGCAGAATTAAGTATACCTAGACCATCGCTGACAGGGGATGTCTAACCTATTCTTAAAAAACCTCCAGTGATGGTGATGCCAAAGCCTCCCTTGGAAGCTTATTCCAGTGCTTAACTATCCTTGTAGTTAGAAAGTTTTCCTTAATACCTAACCTAAATCTCCTTTGCTGCAAACTAAGTCAACTACTTCTTATCCTACTTCAGTGGAAATGGAAAGCAATCGATTGCTGTCCTCTCTGTAACAACCTTTTACATATTTGAAGACTGTTATCATGTCCCCCCTCAGTCTTCTCTTCTCTAAACATGCCCAGTTCTTTCAACCTTTCTTTATAGGACATGATTTCTCAACTGCTTATCATTTTGTTGCTCTTCCCATGACTCTCTCCAATTTTTTTCACTTCTTTCTAAGAGTGGTGCCCAGAAAAGGACACAGCAGAGTGGGCCAATTACCTCCCAGGTACAAAGCTAATGTCCAACCACAGGTACGACTATAGAGCGCAAAGATGAGAGGGGTAAATGGCCATCCCTCCTTCACATTCTACTGGTCCCAGAGAAAAGTGGTCTCTGTGCCTTTTTCAGGGATGGTGCAGCATCCTATTGCCTTGTGCTGAAAGGAGCTCCAAGAGGCACTGTGCCTGCTTCAGGAATAGCTGCAGACCTTACCGTGTCATCATCTTCCACATGGATACCTGCTTGTATAACCACAGGCTGAGTAGGAGATGACACTGTGCTGTTTGGTCTCTGTCTCTGTCTCACCTCCTGCAATGCTTCAGCTGAAGGAATTCTTTGGAGAGCCAGGAGGGGGAGAGGGTGCAGCAGGCACAGCTTTCCTCCCCTGCTGCATGGGCAAGAAGAATTGTGCCTTCCTAGGTTCCCTTTTTTTCCCTTTCATTTTCCACCTTTACTCTGCCCTGCCATCGATAAGAGAAATCGGGAATAAAATCAAATTTGGTTGAAATTTCCCTTCTCCATTAAACAAAGACAACCAAGAAACCATTGACAAACATATGGTATAGTGCAATATTTTCAGATATTTGCAATTTCAAAAGTGGCCACTGATTTTGGTTGCCTCAGATTTTAGGTGCCCAACATGAGACACCTTGGGCCTGGTTTTACAAAGCGTTAGCTTCACATGGAGTTGTGAATGCTCAGTATATTCGGAATCAGGAAATTCAAGGTGTCTCAGGTTGGGTACTCATAACCAGAGAGAACTTTTGAAAATATTGCCGTTAGTGTGTTGAGAGAAAGAAAGGAATGTACACAGAAACATGGAAGTATATCCAGAAGGACTTGCCAGTCAGGATCCAACTATCGGTCAATTTACAGTAATCCAGACACATGCCCTCGCCAGCAGTTAATACACAAGAAGGAGGAAAATCCTTCCTGACACCTTCAGACGATAAGCTTATTCTCTCCAGCATGAGATTTGACTACCATTAGCATGATCCTAGTTTATCTAGCTACAGCATTATTGTTGGGCATACGATTATCCCATCTCTTAAATCCAGCCACAGTATTTGACCCAATAACTTCCTCCAGGAGTGAATCCCACAGACATGTAAGAGAAGGGATATCCCCAAAAGAAGCAATTCAGGAGCACATGTATTTAATGACAAGTACAGTGGTGTCTTCTATTAAGTATAGATCACATACAGGGAAATGTACAATAACAGCTAATATGGGAACTCACATATATCTTATTTGAAAAGTTATGAAACACCTTAGCATGCCCACAATTTTTAAAAAGAGTTTATTCATTATCTTCATATTTCATTACAACAGTGTTTGGCAGTTAGTTAAGTTATTACAGTACTTTATATAATGAAGGCCGTAGCTACTGTATCCAATTCAATGTACACATGGGCCCATCCATACTAAACAAACCCCCTGGACTTGCATATTCATCAGGTCACTTGAGGCCATTTCTGTAATGGGCTGAGTGAAAACTACAGATCCAAATATCCCTGAATGTTAGGAAAAATCTGTAGATCTGAACTTTGTGTCTTGATCCCATCTCTGTTTCAATGCACTATATATAGATAATATTGAGCTCAGAGTGGCTTCTTTAAAATAATAAAATAATAATAAAAGGTGTTAGAAAAGTATTTGGTGTAGAGATCAAAGGCATATAAAGTTAAATGTTCAGAATTAAGTATCAAATGATAGGCAATGGCTGCCACTTGAGACCTCAACTCTGAGAGCTTGATCCAATACCAGTTAAAGTAAATGTTTTTTTCCCCCAGAGGCTTAACTGAGCATTGGATCAGACCCTGAGACTCCTATCCCTGGTTGACACAAAGGCCCTGACGATATGAGTGACTACTTTTATGAGTGTGACTGGCAAAGTTATTACGGTTTTGTAAGAGTGTTTTATAACTACTTTCAAGCTCGTCCCTCCTAATATTGCTTTAGGGAAAGGAGATGTAACAACTCTTTTTTTCATTTTTAAAATGTAACATCTGCAGTAATGTTTGGTTATTAATTATTGATTTTGGCTCTTTGCAGCACCTTTTTCAATAAATGCTGTTTTAACTAAATCTGTAATTATTCTATCCTCCTGATTTGTAGATCAAACATTTGATAAGATCAATTATTTGGAAATCGTTATCTCTGTAGTCACATGAAGCCATGACTTTATAGTTTACTTGTTTACCCTGTCCTTGTTTTGTATAGACTCTGTTGGCCATGGAATTAATATAGCGATGTATGTGTGTAGGGGTTTTTTTTGTGTGTGGTTGAAGTTGGTTATGGCCTATTGTGTAAGCCTAGTTTTTGTAGTCTGTTTTTTAAAATGATTGATTGGCAGCATGAGGCATCTATATATAATATATGATTAATTTCACTGCATCACAGAGTGCTTCCCACAGTTGATCATTGTAACCCTTGTTTTTGAATGTACTAACCTTTTGTAATGTCTATATTTAATATTGGTATAAAGAATGTCAGCTTCCCACTTTCTCTGTTCACCTGTGACCACTCTGTTTTGGATTAGATTGATTTCAGCCCTGGTGGGGACACATGTATGCACAAGAAGCCTTTTTACTTTTGAAACATGAAACTGCTAATCACAATAGCAGTCCTTGTGAACAGGGCCTGCTTGTTCCCTCTTCACTCAGTGAACCAATTGCCTGAAAGAGGGCAGGGAGGAGGTAGAGGTCTGTGGAATGGGACTGGCACAGAGGGGAGAGCAATCTGTCTCCTCCGAATGGGTGTTATAGAGTGCACACCTCCTATGTACGCTGAGAAGCCCCAGTTGAGATTCTTTCTGAGACAATATCTGTCCAAGACCCTCCTGAGGCAAACTCTCTCCTGTGCTCTTAGAGCAGTGTGGTGCCACGTTGCCCTTACACAGGGCTTTGTTAACTTTGCAACTAGCACGATTGTGTTGAGTGATAGTCCTATGGGATTCTCCCATTTGGATGAGAGGAAAAACGTGTCCGTTCCTGTGCATGGGAAAGGCAGGATTTTTGTGAACACACTGACTGTAAACTCTTTAAACTGAGCAGTGCTATCACTCAAAAAGCAATGATCTCAGGTTGGGCAAATACTATTGCATAAAGTGACCTGGAGATAGTGCGCAAGAGGTGGTGAGGGGAAGTGAAAAGAGGAAAAGATCAGGAAATAATAAGAGGAACTTATCAAAGTGAGCAAATTCCTCTTATAACCTTTTGTCTGGCTATGCTGAAAGAATGACAGTAGACATTAGATATGGGTTTAATCAGGCCGCAACTTTATTATTAGACAGATGTCTGGGACTAACCTGGAGGATAAAATGTGTGCAGTGCTGGTGCAAAATTTATGTCCCTCCAGCAGATTCCCTGCCGGGACCTTACCAATTCCAGCCAATTTTGGTGGTGTTGGGGCTTCCACAGCTCCACCCCTATTTATCCAGGTCCCTCCAGCAATTCCCTTGCTGGGACCTTACCACTTCTAGCCAATTCTGCGGGGGGGGGGGGCGGGGGGGGGGGCGGAAGAGGGGTGGCTTTCACCAACTCCCCTCCCCCTTTTCATCCAGGTCCCTCCAGCAATTTTCTTGTGGGGATCAGGTCCCTCCAGCAATTTCCTTGCCAGGACCTTACCAACCACACATCCCTTGTAGGAGGGGTTAAGGTGTACTGTAATGAAGTGGGGGGGTTGGCACCCGGCTGTACCGGTCATAGGAGTCCCCAACTGCCCCTGGCTTTCTCAGTTACCAAGTACCTCTCCTTAATTCCTTTTCCAAGCCATTTTTTGGTTCTTTTGCGCCTTAATTTATGGAGTACCTGCACTGAACATCAGCCACAAGCATTAGCTTGGCTGCCTCCTCCCCACACCCTGGTTCCCAGACATCTCCAAATGGCCTTTTGCCTAGCAGCCCTAATGGGGATAAAGGACCCATTGTCCCATGTGTGATCGTTGAGGGGTACCAGCAGCTGCATTGTCCTTGACCTGGTGCTGCAACAACCGCCCTCCACGGAGGGCCGCATAGGCGACCCATTCTCTGGATCCTAGAATTGATAAGACTCCTTAAAAGAAAACGAAATAAACAACTTGTAAACTGGAGCCAAAAATCTCCATTCCGCCGACCATGTTGAAGGTTAAGCATTGTAGAACAAACGCCCTTACCAACTTCATAACCCTGCGATCTGGAAGTTTGGCAATTGATAGCCAGAAGCGCACCCTTATATTAGACAGCTCTGTCCCCAAATGACTTTTTTTCTAACCAGGGCAATAGTCGCTGTTGTTGTAGGCCCTGCTGATCAGATTATGATCTGCAACCACAGGATTAATACATCCTGAGCAGCAAGACTCGATTTAATCATGGTTTTCTACATAAAAGTGCATTCTTGTTGGTTGTTATAACCTTAATACATATTCTTCACAACTCAGAGATAGATGTAGGTTTCATTTTTAGAAGGTACACACTGTACATTTTTAAACAGTGATTTATTTTGAAAACTTTTCAGATTAGTTTTACAGCTATATCAGAAAATGAATGATTGGTTATTTCATTTATCAAAGGTAATTGAAGCAGATATTTATGAAGTCATTGGGAGGTGAACTATCTCCAGTTCAACAGGTTAATCATTAATATTTGGAGGATTTTCTTGCCATGCTGTGTTAGGAGGAGAACATCACCAGACAGACATTTAAATTGTTTTATTTAACTAAAACAACAACTTTAGGTATTCTGGATTGTTTTTTTCAACAGCAAACATATAATATTTTAACAAAACAAGCATATGTCCCTCGCTTCTCACATTTATCTCCAGACTTTTTCTCCTTGTCCAGATCTATTCCGCCCCCAACTATCTTCTATTCATTGAACTTTCTGAAACTTTGCACTTTTAGAGAGAGATAAGGGATTGACTCTGTGTACACAAATTTGCAGAGGGACAATAGAGTTGAGGTCTGTTATTTCTCACCTCTATATATTATTTATTTATTTAAAAACATTTTTGCTGTTAACAAGCATGTTACCTCTGGAGACACAAATCCACAGTTTGAGAACTGCAAAACTAAGCATCTCTGATGGTATCTTCTAGACTGAGCACTGAGTCCCATTGGGTAGATGCAGGGCCGGCTCTAGGCACCAGCAAAACAAGTTGGTGCTTGGGGGGGCACATTTTTAGGGGCGGTATGGCCGGCGCCAGAATGCCGCCCCGCCGCCCCTAAAAATGTGCCCCGGCCGCCCTAGCTCACCTCCACTGCTGCTGCCGCTCGTGCGCCGTGGCACGCGAAACAGCTGATTCGCGCGCCGCTGCTCGCCCTCCCTCCCAGGCTCTCAAACCTGGGAGGGAGGGGGAGATTCCGAGTGGCCGCGGCGTGTGAAACAGCTGATTTGCGCGCCGCTGCTCCCCCTCCCTCCCAGGCTTGAGAGCCTGGGGGGAGGAGACAGGGCTGGGGATTTGGGGAAGGGGCGGAGTTGAGGCAGGGCCAGGGGTGGGGTAAGAAAAAAACAGGCGGGCAGGGGGGGCGGCCAAAATTGTTTTTGCTTGGGGCGGCAAAAATCCTAGAGCCGGCCCTGGGTAGATGGAAAGATTAACCTAAATAATCTATACCGAACCCCATAATCTATACTGTGGAACCCCATAAGATTGGGTCCCTAATCAATGAACTATTGGAACTCATTTACAAAACTTTTCTTAAACATTACATGAATATACTGTCTCATACTATAGAATTAGAATTTATAATCCCTATTCCATGATGAAATCTATTTGAGCTATAATGTATCTTAATTAAAACTATCTTTAGATAGGTTTTTTCCTCAAAAAGCATTTTATCAAAAAAATCTGATTTAAATTTAAAAAAATCTGATGTTTTTGATTTTTTTAAAAAAAACATTGATTTTTATCCACCCTGATCCTGAGCCAAAGGTGAGGTCACTTAATGGACAGCAAGATCCATTTTCTAAATGGCAAAACTTGCACAACGTAGAGCCATAAGTGCTATTAAAAATAGGTTCTAAGAATTGTAACATCATTTTTATCTTTGAAATAGAACAAAGTAATGTTCACTGCTGTAAAAAATATCATCATCACCGGGGACAAATAAATACTAGAGTTCAAAGGAAAAGGATGGCAAAGTGGAAGGGTGGATTGATGCTATGATCAGAAGCAGCTATAATCTAATGAACTGAGTATTAGTGCAGGGGGAAAAAGACACTTTGATTCTGATGCTGTTACTCATTCACTGTATCTTTCTGCAAGTTACTCCTGTCTCTGTGTAGTAGTTGTATGGTCCTCATTGCCATTGTATCTGAGCACCTCACAATATATAATACATTTATCTTCACAAAACCCCTGTGAGTCAGGGAAGTACTATTATACTGTTATCCCCATAGTACAGATGACAGACTAAGGCACAGAGGGTGAGATCAATGAAGGGACATCACAGGAAATCACAGGAATGACACTGCAATCCACAAAGCTGAATTAGTCATCTAGGCACCTATACAATAAACGGGGAGAGACAGGCACCTAGGAACGTGAGCCACAAAAGCCAGTAGTTAGTCCGGAGCTGCCTAAGCTAGCCAATGGGAGATACAGATAAGATGGGTGTGTGCTAAGTGCTGCCCCTCTCTTGGAGTTAGGCATCTAAGTATGAGCTGCAGGGAGGCACCTGTCTCTGCTGAGTGATCCACAAATGGGAACCCATCTCCTGGAGTCCGGTGGTTTAGATGCCTAAGCTGTTCTTTGCAGCAATGAGTAAGGCACCTGCCTCTTCCCACATATAATGGCTGGAGGATTTTTAGGGATTGTACAATTCCACTGTGGACAGATAATGAAAGAATCATTGGAGTAGGGGGCTGGACCCACCTCCCATGCGAGTGGCCTGACAATGGACTACAGAGTCATTCTCATTCTCTCTCACATGCCCTCTCTGTCCCAGTGACTGTTGCTTTGTGGATAAATACTTAAACCATCATTGGGTGAGCGGGTGGGGTGTGAATAAGCATCCAAAAGGTCAGGTGCTTATCAAAATTATGCAGAACTCTTGGGGCTTCAAAATACGGCCTGAAATCTCATGAGAGCAGACTTTAGGGGATTTCTGGAACTTCCTGCTTCTGGCAGAAATGCCAATATTAGCTTCTCTCTTGTAGTCTTTTGGCATTTCTGTAGTCACAGGACATGCAAATCAAAAAATAATGTGAAATATTATCTTATACTGAAATGATTATTAAAAAGTTTTGAGCAGGAGGTTTGTAGTAGGAGCCATAGATACTCTTTTCTAGATCATCAATTATAATAAATCTCCCCTTTGTTTAAAAATGTATGCAGTTCTAGTAATCTTTTGATCTCTGTTCAGAAATATTGTGCTGACTTATCAATCGCTAAATGTTTTGTTGTATGTTTTTGCTCTATGCTCCTCTTATTAAACTGGAGTAAGTCTTTTTGAAAACTGGGAGTGAACAAACAGCACCCCATAAAAATGTTTTCAGTGAAAGAGGCCTGACTGTTCTGCTTTAACAAGAATAAGTGATGAGGTCATAGCAGTTCTTTCCAGTCTCTACAGTGCTCCACCCATACACTGTTTTCCTGAAGAATTGAAATCCTGACAGAAAGTCAGGAAAAGGAAATATAATTCCTGTGTTTATTTTTTAAAAAAACAAAAATTTAACTTTAAAATATTGAATTATGTCTGTGAAGGGGGGAGGTCTTTCTTAAAATGTTGATGTTTTTTAATCTTCATAAATATGAGAGACTAACATTGGGTGAAACTAGGAAAGTTGTAAACAGATATAATAGTTATGCAAACTTATCCACACAACATAACTCAGTTGCCTCTGCCCTGACCTTACTGATTGTTGGACTCTCTTAAGCAGAGACAATTAGTTAACCCAATATGTGTAGGGAGATTGTGATGAGGATGGATGGCCTCTGTAGATTGGCTTTTACATGAGATCACTAAACTAATTTCCTTTGTGTCTAAGTCAGATGTAAATGTGCATCTTCTTTTACCAGTGATAACAAATATTGGACCCAACCTGTGGCTGTTCTGGTGAAGTTTTGTGCTGTTCCAACAGCACAGAACAGCTCCAAAGCCATCTTAACAGGCCACAGAAGGATTTCCCTTCATAGGAGTATCTTTGGGAGTAGTAGAGTTGCCTTAATGGCTCCTATATCAACCCCCTCTTTGCAGCTGGTGTAAGATATGCTACTAGGGGATGCCTGAGCTCCAACAACCCCAGTCTGCTATAACAGCTTCTTGAAAGCATGCTGCTCTAATTTATGCCAGGAATTGGCCCAACACCTGAACAGATCAGAATCAGAGAAGCAGAGAGAGTGTACTTTTGTGCCCCCCCGCCATCCTTCTGAGTTGCATTAAGCATTGGGCCTACTAACTTCTGTTGAGGTGAACATCACAATGTATTGACCTGAAAGATTTGTCTTGATTATTGTTTACCTCAAAGACAGTCAGTACTGATGCTGAATCAAACAAAATTCTGTGTGTGACTGTGGGTACATACAGAGAGAGAAGGAGTTTTATATGTGTGTGTGTATGTATATATATATATACACACATACACACACACACACACACATACACTATATATATATAGAGTGAGAGAGGGAGAGAGAGAGAGTTATATAAATTCTGAATAATTTCATTAGGAAACATCTGAAATAGTCTTTCATTAAGGTCCTGAATGTCTTAAGTGTTGACAATGTGGTTGCCATTATATAAGATACAGAAGAAGACCCAAGTCCCTACTCCAAGGAACTATCTCAATTGACGAATAAATGTTGTAAGTTCAAATATACAAACTGGATTCTAAATGTCCTTGGAGACTCACAGGAAGATACTTGTCTTTGAAATGTTTGTTTTTTAACTATTGGGGGTCTGGCAGCATTTTTACGTAGATGGCTTAACATCTGTGGGCTTTATGGAAGAAGTAAGTTCTGAGGAGGGATTTGGAAGAGGAAAGGATGTAAGCTTGGCACTCTGGGATAGGGAGGGCGTTCCAGGTATAGGAGGAAGCCTGAAAGAAAGCATGAATACAAAAGAGAGAGGAAAAAACTAATGGGGAGAAGAAAAAGCAGGGCCAGATTTATGGAGAGCCTGGAAAGTAAGGATGAGGCTATGGAAAGTGAGAAGAAGCTAGGAGAAGGAATCAGATAGGGGAGATAGAATTTTCCAAGGTGTGGGTGAGGAAGATGATTTTAGTTGCTGCGTTCTGAGTACTGTTGAAAAGAGTGCAATTATGATGGTGCGAACAAGACAAGAGAAGGAGTTTGGAGTAGCTGAGGTGGGGAGATAGCCCCGTGGGCAAGCATATTGTCTGTAGGAATAGGGAGGAAGTGTTTGAATTGTGTGATATTGCAGAGAAAGATCCGGCAGGATTTTACTATTGCCAAAATAAAAAGGAGAGGTGAATATTGCAACAAGGTTCTGATCTTTGCTGATGAAGTGTGATTGGAGATGCTGTCAGTGTCAATGGAAAATAGAAGATGAGAGAAAGAGAAGGAGATGAGCTTTTGCCATGTGGAGTTGGAGTTGCTGACTGGACCTCTAGGATGATATGTCAAGGAGATAATTAGAAATGTGAAACTGGATAACTTTATTTTAAAATAGTGTTCTAAAGGGATGGTATAACTAAATGCAGAACAAATTACTGTTCACCGCTAAAGAGTCATTCACAACAAATATATTTGTGTTTGCCTCCCAATTGACTTGCTGGGATTGAATAACTGTTTTATTAAATTCAGCTTTGGCCAGGTAGGGTATAAACCATCTGAATCATTAATATTACTATAGACTTGGGCTGAGTAGGAAACAGATATCACACCTGTGAGAATTTTTAACATTTGGAAATTTTTGCTGTCTTCAATAGGGATGAAAAGTCAAAATCTTGAAGACTTTCACCAACCAAAAATCAGATTTTTTTTTTCTGTTCAGCTCACTTGTTTTGATAATTTAGAACCATTTCATTTGATTGGCTTTCCCCCCTTAAAAATAGTGTCAATTTACTAAAATTTCAAAATGAAAAATTGTTTAGACTAAAAAAACTGAAACTTTCTGGAACAAAAATCTCAATTTTTTTTTAACCAAAAATTTGATAAGTTCAGCAAAACACCTGACATAGCATTCATTCATGAAAAGTTTCACTTTTGATGAATCAGCATTTTCCAATGAAAAAATGTTTAGCTGGGACATTCCCAAATAGCCCTCACTAGTCTAACTTCTGAGGTAATCAGGAGTAGGGTTGCCAACTTTCTAATCCCACAAAACTCAACACACTAGCCTTGCCCTTCCCACGATGCTCTTCTCTCCGCTCACTACATCCCCCCTCCCTCGGTGTCTTGCTGTCCCCCACCCTCACTCACTTTCACTGGGCTGGAGCAGGAGGTTGGCATGCGGGTGGGGGTGAGGGTTCTAACAGGGCATGCAGACTCCAGGGTGGGGCCAGAAATGAAGGGTTCAGGGCGCAGGAGGGGGCCAGGGGTTGGGGTGTGGGCTCTGGGTTGGGGCTGGGAATGAGGGGTTCAAGATGCGGAGGGGCTGCAGGTTGAGGCAGGGGATTGGGGTACTGGGGGGGTGAGGGCTACGTCTGAGGGTGCAGCTCTGGGGTGGGGCTGGGGATGAGGGCTTTGGGGTGCAGGAGGGGGCTCCAGGCTGGGGGATGGGGCAGAGGGGTTCAGGATGTGGGTGGGGTTCTGGGCTGGGGCATGGGGTTGGGGTGCAGGGGGGGTGAGGGCTTACCTCTGTCTTGGGATGCAGGCTCTAGGGTGGGACCATGGATGACGGGTTTGGGGTGCAGGAGGGGGCTCCAGGCTGGGGCAGGAGTGTGGGCTTATCTCTGGTGGCTCCCAGTCAGCAGAGCAGCGGGGGGGGGGCTAAGGCAGGCTGCCTGCCTGTCCTGACTCCGCACTGCGCCCCGGAAGTGTCTAGCAGGTCTGTCTCCTAGGTGGAGGCGCGGCAGGTGGCTCTGCACACTGCTCTCGCCCACAGGCACCATCTCCGCAGCTCCCATTGGCCGCAGTTCCCAGACAATGGGTGTGCGGAGCCGGTGCTCAGGGTGGGGGCAGAGTGCGGAGCCCCGTGGCCCCCCTGCCTAGGAGGCAGACCTGCTGGCTGCTTCTGGGATGCAGTGCGGAGCCAGGACAGGTAGGGACTAGTCTGCCCTAGCTCTGCAGTACTGCTGACCGGACTTTTAACGGCCTGGTCAGCAGTGCTGACCGGAGCCGCCAGGGCCCTTTTCAACTGGGTGTTCCGGTCGAAAACAGGACACCTGATCACCCTAACCAGGAGAAATGTTCTGATTTTGTCACATGAGCTGGGCTTTCTGTTGCCTGCTAGCTCATGTAAAAAATATAACTTGTATGAAAAAATCCTACTTTTCTGAGGCCGCATTTATGCCTTAGGTAATTTTAGCTGTGCAGTGTATATATTTCCTGCTAAGTTTTGACCTAGGTTTACCTCTCTCACCCCATATGTTTTTGATGCTGTGCTGTAGCATGCTTTGCTTGCTGCAGTAGATTTTCATGGCCTGAGTTCTACTGCCACAAACAATTACCCATGCTTTCTGCAGTTGCCTCTGCTCACTCAGCAGCTGCTTATTAGAATGTCTGCCTCACCTGGCAGGCCCAGACTAATCAATTTACCCTGGCCGCACTTACTGATCTGACCATAAATAGGAAGACAGGCTCAAACTCAGAGACATTTCCATTATTTTTTGTCTGCAGATCGGATCTGTTTTTCATCCAACTGGCTGGAAAACAAGCACACCTAATTTACCCAGCATAGTAGATATGACTTTTCAAAAAAGTGATAGCGTCCCAATGTTTTTCCACTTTTCCAGTAACACATATATGCTTGTTTACATAAAATTATATGAAGGTCCAGTCTCGGCTCTCATTGGGCAAGATTGCTACAGGCCCATCCATGTTTTCCTCTCCACCAGGGGCATCTCTCACTGCACAAGGATCTGTCACAATTGCAGTCCCTGCAGTTGTGTGAATTTAGGGGCTACTCCTTCAGTGGATCTCTGAGGGGTTAAAGAGCATGGAAGGAGGTGAACAGCCTGGTCTGGTGAGAAGCCTGCTTGCAACAGATGAACAAGCTGCACCATTCTAAAAGATGGTGCAGCCTGTGCTGTCCCCTTGCTAACCACAGATTACAGTTAAGGCATCAGGGATTGTTCTCTCATCCTGTAATTGAAGGGATGGGATATATTTAACAAAGACAGCCTATTTCTCAAGTGTTGATTTGGCACTGGAGTTGAAAAGGTTTTCACAAAAACCAAAGAATTGGAAGCCACCTGACCAACAATCAGTTCCCCTCTTAACTATTCATTTTCTAGTCTCTTGTGATCTCATAATCTCGCTAGATCTCCAGTCATGCAAGATTTCCAGAGTAGATAAGAGCAGAATATCTAATGTAAAACTTAGTAGGGAAAAAATCTTTAACAAAGAGTAAAAAATAGCAGGCCTTTTTCATACTCAGTAAGGAAAAAAGGAAATAGTCACTTTTTTCCTTTGCAAGTTGCCTTTAAAAATGCACAACAGTACTGCAACAAACCATATCATTCGATTTAATCTGCAAGGGAAATCTGGGCAACTAGAGAGTAATTGCTCAGATTGGAATTTAGCCAAGACAATGGGGTTAATACCCATCTTTTGTGGAAAGGACAATCTTTAATTACCTTAGTCATGACCCTCAGTTTCACATAGTCCTTGAAAGAAGGCATCTTCAGGAAATGTACATTTCAAAAGGACAATTAAGTACATATTTATGAAAATATAGGGTGAAATCTTGGCCCAGTTGAAGTCAATGAGAGTTTTGACATTGGCTTCAGTGTGGCCAGGATTTCACCCGTAGTGCCTGCAGCTTAGCTATTAGTTGCTTAAGCCCAAATATTGATCTAT
Organism: Trachemys scripta elegans; assembly: GCF_013100865.1. Lineage (NCBI taxonomy): Eukaryota > Metazoa > Chordata > Testudines > Emydidae > Trachemys > Trachemys scripta. The sequence continues at coordinate 92,220,613 of NC_048300.1, forward strand.
CCTATAGAGTCTGGTCCTGGATGTTACCCAGAGAGTTTATTTTTAAAGCAGTGACTCAGTAATAAAATGACACAGTCTCACTTTAATGATTACAGCTGTGAAATATTCGTCAGGCTCCATTAGTTGCGAATGTAAGAGTTCCTGCATATTTACATTTAAAAATCTTCAGATTCAAACAAGAGCATAACACAAAACATCAGGCAAGGATAAGATAGCTCATGTAAAGTCTCCAGTGAGTACTTGGTTAGACTTGGCCAGTCATGGAGCACTCGTCCTTGGTAACACTTTTCCAATATACAGTTCTTTAGTACTTGTTCCTAAAAGAGAGATTCTTGTTCCTCCAAATTTAATAGTAAATTAAAATCTTGTCAAGATAATGAGTGGATGGACTATAGGAACTTGAAGAGTGGGTTATTTCTTTTAGGAAAGCAAAGAAGTGAACAGCAGGCACAGGATTATTAAATTATCCTAATCTTTAATTATCCTAATCTACTTTCATTTACAAATGTGAAATTCTTGCCATTAGATTTTGAAGCAAAAGCAGCATTTTTTCAGGCTTGTGGAGAGAGGCTGTCATCCAAATTTTCTCTTAATGTTTACAGGTGCTTTAGAAAATTTTCTCTATATCCTCTTTCAGCACAACTCAGATTCCTAACGTGGTATGCAGATTTAAAAGCTTCCCCAAAGAGATCCTGTGGGATGATGAGAGCTCTTTAAATCAGTGGGATTTAGGGCACTGAGATAGAAAAGTATCTGTGTTTGGCAAAAAAAAAGACAAAGAATTAATCAATGTATCATGACAAGAGAAACCTTGGATGACAGCTTTAGGTCATCCATATCTAGTTATGGTCTTAATGGAGAGGAGGGTGGGGGGCTGTTTAAAGAATGTATAGTATGTGGCTTCAAGAGACCTCCAGATCCAATGACATGAGACCCTATCAAGCAAACCCTACATCTTCAGGGATAAAAACAACAGTCTCATCATCATACTTGAAACTCCCAACAGTATCACTGAAGCAACTGCTGGTGGGTATCATGGAAAACTACTGCAGAAAATTCCATTTTCAAAGGGAGTTGGGGGTGGCATCATAGACTTTGTCACTGGTAGAATTCTGACTCTCAGTATACTGAAATTTGAAAAGGGTGCTAAAATAATCCTATATTTCCCTGATGTGTGTGTGAGAGAGAGAGTATTACAAGGTGAGATCCAGAAGCATGAGGGATACTATCATGTAGTATTATTACTTTTGCCTAAAAAGTTACTTGATGATGGGACATCCACAATCAATTATTTTTAGTGGCACACACAGTGGAGATTGGGGCTCTATTAATTATCCTTCTGAGGCCTCGGGGAAGCCTTAAGATTTTTCAGCCTAGCTGCAATAGGTCTACTTAATCTATTTCTTTAAACCCAACATTTCCAAATCTGTGTACCTACAGCTAAATCCATATTTAGACACATTATACGAGTGTGCTATTTTTCTAAGATGCACCACACCTGCAGCTCCAGCTGACTTAGTGGGGTTTGTGGGTTTCTCTAATAATAAAAAATGAAGCTCCTTGTAAATGCGCAAGCAATTCTTTTACCCTGTCATTATAATACTCAGGCTTGAACATACCCAAAGAAAACTATTCTTGTGCATTATTAAATTAATTCACAAGGAAGGTTGACTGACTTTGATGTTGATGAGTTGTGACAAAACATTAGTTCCTTTCAAGTTTTTACATTTAGAAGCCTTTAAAAAGCCCTGTTTTGTGTTTCCTAATTTGTTTTTCAATATTCAAATAATGTTAATTGCTACAAAGCATTTAGCTATTTACTTACATTTACAAAAGTACCCCCAAAAATCTCTGGGTGCAGTACAATCCTGCTAAAACTTAACATCTAGTAGATCATTGTATCATCCTGGTGGGCAACTCAGTGAAGACCTCTACTCAGTAAGCAGCACTGATTAAGAAAGGGAATAGCATGTTACAATACAGATGTAATGGTGAGATGGAGAATAGTACTAACATTTATAATGCCATTATATAAACCAGTAGTACACTCTCATCTAGAAAACTGTTCAGTTCTATTTGTCCTATGTCAAATAGGATGTGGCAGAAATGGAGACTCAGACAAAACCGGATGTGGCTTAGTCCAATATAAGACAGGGGACGCAATTTTGAACAATGCACCACTCCATCTCCATCGGTGTGACTGTGTATACATGCTGCATGCGAGGTTAGGCCGGCGGGGACAGGGTGGTGCCCTCTTGAAAGTAGCATCCCCCATGTGATGTATGAGGTCATGGTGGCAGGGGCCAGGTCACGCAGGCAGAGCAGGTCCATGCCATTCCTGGAAGTGCTAGAATGTCTGGTATTCTGGGAACATGTGAGTGGCCACTCTAGTGCTAGGTGTATCACGATTGGGAGGCAAGCACTGTAGTTTTTTCAGCAGCTAGGCTTTGTCATTGCTAGCCCTGGTGAGTCCCCAAAATCACTCAGAAACATGGCTAAGGGAAAAGGTATTTTACTAGGACTGGCAGGAAAGGGAAAGGTTGCAGATAGCCAGGCATCGTTCAATGGGAGCAGTAGTGGTTCTGGTTTGGGCCTCTGAGCTAGTCAAATGAAGAGTCAGGTTCTTCAGATTTTTAGTACTTGGGGTGTCCTCTTCAGTCCAGGGTCTATTCCAGAAAATAGGAGCTTGTGGGTTTCCAAGTGAGGCTCAGATAGTGTCTCTTCTTGAGGCCCCTCTGCACTGGCTGCCTGCCCAGCTGCTGCTGCTCCCACATAAGTCCCACACAGACCTGCACCCAGATGTAAAGTTTGGCAGTCACAGCCTGTTCCACACGCAGCTCTGCATATGGTTCTTGGGGATTTTCTGCCTCCAGTTTCTGTTCAGCTCCTGGCTTCAATGTGGCTGCCAGTGCCACTTCTCCAAACAGAGCCCAGCACTCCTGGTTCAGGACATTTCCTCTTACCTGGCCAGGGAGAAAGGGAATTGCAGTGGCGCTGATGGGAGTTGTAGTCCCCTGCTTAGCAGCTCCATCACATAATTAAGAGGAGTCTTTTGGTAAAGAACAAAAATTTCCCACCATCCCCTGCTGATCCCATGATGACTGCAAATCAAAGCTGAGTCTCCTAAGCCCCAAACTCTTTAATTTACAGGATTTCATGTTTTGACTCTCTCTAAATGAATAATAATTTGAAGAAGGCATTTTCTATCTCCATCTTATTAAGCCAAAAGTACTCTCTTAACCTAGTAAACATGATCAGAGGTTAAGAATAGATTGGTTTTCAATTTCTAAGAATAAAATACTTGCATTATGAATTCTAAATAAAACAATATAAGTTTTCTTGTGGTAAGAGGATCCTCTTTTATATGCACAAAGTGCTTAGAAAAGGTACATTTGCAGTATCATTATATTTTCTCTGGCATTAAAAAAACTACATCTCTGCTAGATTCTGCAGGTTGGGTATTCTTTATTCTTTCTGAACTGTAAATTGAGGCCAAATCCCAAGGTCTTTACTCAGTTATTACTCTGCTTTTATTTGTTTTTATTATTTTTTGCCAAGGCAAAAGGAGTTTGCTTGACTAAGTAAAAATAGAGGAAAACCCAAGTATGGCTTACAGATTTGCCCATAGTGGGCATGGTAAGACTTATAAAGATACAGTAGAGATTAAGCATGAGCTTGACAGTGAGTAACAAGGAATAGGCAATTTTTGAAGCATGTTAAATGTTGCTTTTTTCTCCGGGGACCCTTTCCAGTGGAAAGATGTGGATCAGGCTTTGCATTCACATTCTCTTCTGTTCAGCAAAAACTGTATTGCCAGGTTAATAAACCACAATCTCAGATACCTCCTTAAGGCCTTATGTGGAGTTGTGTGTGTGTGTGCAGTTGCATGCATGATGTGGGCTGAAAATGCTCTGCAGTGATTCATGCTACCTCTGCAGAACTTCCTGCCTGGTAGTACTTAATCTTGGCACTTCACTTTGTCACTTAAAAATAACTTGAAGATAGTGGGAACAGTAACACAACTTTGATTTTACACTGTTTTCAAAGGGACTAAAATAAATGCTGCACAACATTATAGTTATGATAAAACCCTCTTCTGCTCTTAGCACACAGATCCTTTCCCATGAATCTTATTTACCATAATGAATACATGTTGTTTTATTTGCACAAGTTAAACTTTTAAACAGGAAAATGGATCTGTTTGTCCAGCACTCATCTGGACCATGTACAGGAAGTTTCAGACAAAAAGTTTTTTGGTAATTTAAACAAAGGTCAAATGACATAGACCATTCAATAAAGCAGCAAGGACCTCTGAATTATGAAGGTGCTAAAAATTATGGTACCTTAAGTTGAGAACTACAGTAGCTGACCGCGTTACTTTCTTTCTGTGGTATGTGTAGCCTCTAGTACTTACACATGGGACTACACAGTCCCATGCTTGCTCACAATGAGAGTTACTTCCAGGATAGTGCGCAGAGCATTAAATAGTAGAACAAGAAACACAATAAGGCATTTTCAGATAAGGCTCTTCATCTCTGGAACAAACATCCTTGCTTGGTTTTACAGCATTTGGATTTTGTGATCTTTGAAGTGTGCTGTAAGGTCCCTTTAGTTTTTCAAGTCCTGATTGCAATGTTGTCAAACATCACAATATTTGGTAGTTTACTGAAAGCCCCAGTTTCTCAATTCATGGGATTCAGGGCTGGCTCCAGGCACCAGCCCACCAAGCAACGGAGAGGGGCGGCACGTCTGGCTCTTCGGTGGCAATTCGGCAATTCGGCGGCAGGTCCCTCGGTCCCTCTCGGAGCAAAGGACCCACTGCCGAATTGCCGCCGAAGACTGAAGCAGCAGCGGTAGAGCTGATCGCGATCGCGGCTTTTTCTTCTTCTTTTTTTTTTTTGTGTGTGCTGCTTGGGGCAGCAAAGACCCTGAAGCCGGCCCTGATGGGATTACATGAAAAGCCAAGCTTTAATTAAAAAAAAAAAAAGGTACTAATTTGCATAAGGTGGTGACAATAGTTTGCTACATAACCCCCAAAGGCTATGACACCAGAAGACAAATAAAAAGATGCCAAAGTCATTCCTCTCAAAAATGTCATGATTTTAAAGTCAATCTCATGATTTTTGAAGGGTCTGATGCACATAATAATAATATATGGAGATATACCTATCTCATAGAACTGGAAGGGACCTTGAAAGGTCATCAAGTCCAGCCCCCTGCCTTCACTAGCAGGACCAATTTTTTTGCCCCAGATCCCTAAATGGCCCCCTCAAGGATTAAACTCACAACCCTGGGTTTAGTGGGCCAATGCTCAAACCACTGAGCTATCCCTCCCCCCCATTTTTTGAGCACGTTGGGTTGGCAATACTGTCACTAGCCCTGACGTGGGTTTGTATGCGGGGGGGGGGGGGGGGAAGGGGCTCAAGGAGTGTTCCTTCTCACCAGTGCATGGGTCAGGGACAATTGCAGTCCTGTGCTGAGGGGAGTGCTGAGACTGCACCCTCCTTGAGCTCTGGAGAACACACATCACCCCAAAATGTGTGAAGAAGAGGAGGGGTAATGGTTCCCTCTGCTGAGCTCCTTATGGGTTAGGGCTCAGGACTGTGCCTTAGGCTGCCTAGAGTTGCCAGGTGTCCGGTTTTTGACTGGAATGCCCGGTTGAAAAGGGACCCTAGCAGCTCCAGTCAGCACCGCCGACCAGGCCATTAAAAGTCCGGTCGGCAGCACAGGGGGGCTAAGGCAGGCTCCCTGCCTTCCTTGGGTCCGCACAGCTCCCGGAAGCAGCAGCATGACCTCCCTCCAGCTCCTACAGATAGGGGCAGCCGGGGGGCTCTGCACATAGCCCCAATCCGAAGCACCAGCTCTGGAGCTCCCATTGGCTACGAACTGCGGCCAACGGGAGCTGTGGGGGTGGCGCCTGCAGATGGGGCAGCATGCAGAACCACCTGGCCACGCCTCCATGTAGGAGGGGGGACATGCCGCTGCTTTCAGGAGCTGCCTGAGGTAAGTACTGCCCAGAGCCTGATACGCTGACCCCCTCCTGCACCTCCGCCCCCTCCCCCAGCCCTGATCCCCCTCCCACCCTCCAAACTGCTCGATCCCAGTCCGGAGCACCCTCCTGCACCCCAAGTCCCTCATTCCCAGCCCCACCCCAGAGCCCACACCCCCAGCAGGAGCCCTCATCCCCACCATGCCCCAACCACGTGCCCCAGCCCTGATCCCCTTCCCGCCATCCAAACCCCTCAAACCCAGCCCAGAGCTCTCACACACAGCCCTGCACCCCAACCCCCTGCCCTAGCCCAGAGGAGCCCCCTCCCACACCCCAAATCCCTCATCCTTGGCCTCACCCCAGAGCCTGCGCCCCCAGCTGGAGCCCTCACCTGCTCCTGCATCCCAACTCACTGCCTAAGCACAGAGCCCCCTCCTGCACCCTGAATTCCTCATTTCTGGCCCCACCCTGGAGATCACACCCCCCAGTTAGAACCCTCACCCCTTCCCGCAACCCAAACCCCTGTCCCAGCCCGGTGAAAATGAGCGGGTGAGTGAGGGTGTGGAGAACGAGCGACAGAGGGAGGGGAGTTGGAGTGAATTGGGGGACGGGGCCTCGGAGAAGGAGCGGGGCATCAGAGGAGAGGCAGGGCAGGGCAAGGGTGTTCAGTTTTGTGATAAGGGAGGGTAGGTGATTATTATGGGTTGGGAATAGGAGGTGTTTTTATGGTGGGTTGGGAGTTTAGTGGTTCCTAAGCGGCTAGAATTTTGTGTGGATTTTTTCTAATAAATGTTAGAAATAATTTACCTCCAGGTACCTAGATTTTGGGATAGGTACTTCTAGTAGATCAAAATAAAAAATTCAAACCACTGTACAGCTGGGGAAGAAGGAGGTTAAAACCAGAAATATTTTTCATGAAAAAGAAAACTGGAATCATTCAGGAAGGGTTGATTCCTCTTGGTCCTCTTCTGGTAGAGCTAAGTTTCCATAATCAGAAATGTGCAACTCTTGCCTTATGCGTATCTGTTGCCTTATTAACCAGCTAACTGCCGCTACTAACCAATGATCCACTAACACCATTAAGCACTACAATAATTTCAAAATTCTTAATACTGATTATACCTCAGATTAGTGGAGTTGTCATGGGTTAACACCTTGTATACCACATTTCTGTTGGCTCTGTTATTTAGTATGAACCCATTTCTTCTAAGCTGTTTGTTCATTTATTTATATTTAAATAATAATAGTAAAAATGCCTGTTCAAAAACAACTTCAGCGGGACTAGTCACATGCTTAAAGTTAAGCATGTGCCTAAGTGTTTTGCTGGATCAGGGCCTGTAGTAAGCACATTTTTGGAGATTATATTTATTGCTGGTTTAAGTATATATTTGGAAAAGTATAATTTACCAGCTGCACATAGATTTGTGAAAGGTATAAATCGTGTTCTAATGAAATAACTAAATCGTTTGCTCCTGTTTACCCTTTCTGATAATACAAAACAAAAGGGACAGCAGATGAAAATGAACGGAATCATAGTCACACTTTCAGGTCAAGCTAAGCATAGTTTAATTAGGCATGTTAAAAGCATCTTTACGTACTCTATCAACAGTGTGATATATTTGATAAGTTCAAGCAGATTTTGCTATGGCTTTACAAAAAACATAGGTTTGTCTGCATGTGGAGTATAGCATTCAGTTTTAGTCATCGTCTTTGAAAAAAGATACAGTTGAAAAATGAAAAATTTAATTAAAAGTTTTAAAGTTTAAAATATGAAAATATTTGCTGACCACAAAAATACTTGTGTAGGAATGCTTGTGAACTAATTAAATTATATGGCACATAGATGGCAGAGTTGTCCTCAGACTGTTCCTGACATGAAGGGCTTATTACTCCTTTCTGGTCCTATGTAAGTTGCATGATGACTGGCAAACATTTGTCATTTGCCTTCAGGATAATTCATGAATACTCCGCTGGTCAGTTTAAAAAAATTGCATGTAGACTTGGGCTAGTCCGGTATATCAATAGCAAACTGGAATACTTGCAATTAATATAGTTTTGCTTCAGTTCAGCTTAGACATCAATCAAAAGCCCACTGAAGGCAATGGGAGCTTTTGAACTTTGAATCAGGCCCTTTGTATCTGTTGGTTTTTTTTAGGAAGAAAAACGTTATCTCTATAGCAACTAGGAAGCATCAACTATTGTATGTAGTTTAGTTTTCAAGGGAGAAACTAACATACTAGGTTATGACAGGTAGTCATTTCTAGCACTGTTCTTCTAGCTTTCTAGAATAAAAATGTATGTGCAGCTGCTAAGCAGTATGCAAGAATCTAAATACAGTTGGGGCGGATAGTGCTGTAAGTAGATTGGTTGCAAATCTGTGATTGTTACAACCTGCATGGCAGCTGAATGAAATATTTGAGCTCTGTATGCTGTTGCAGTACTTTCCGAAAGACAAGTATGGGCATGTTTGTTTACTAGACGGTGTTGGATTTTCTGCCCTTTGACAGATTAAGAAATACTGCTTTTCCCAGGATAGGGAAAATGATATCAAAAGAAAGAATTACAGGAAAAGCCCTGAATTTGAAAAAGCATTTGAATACTGTAATTGTCATTAGTGCTGGAATGGTAATTACCGGTAAGTTGATGAAAAAGTGGATTCTGTACAAACTTGTGAGACATAATACCTGATTGATAGCCAATAGTAAAATAGCATTGTTAATAATAAAGAACCAGGTTCTCCTAGATTCTTACTCATGTAAGTAGTCCCACTGAAGTCAGTGGAACTTGTGTAAGAAGTAGTCTAAAGATGGAAGAATTTAGCTCAGTATTAGTAAAGTGCTATGAATATCTCTGTTCTGTTACGAGTACTTGGATTCTGGTCATCCCCGAGCTGTAGGGTCAAGTCAAGCACAGCGTTCTTAACAACGATGTTCAAGGCATGAAAACCTTCAGAAAGTTGAGTTATTTTGCAGTCTTCAACAATATGTGTCATAATCCTCTTCACGAGACATGTAGAAAACCAAATTTATAACTAATCATATAGGAAGTCTGCTCAGTAGTGAACTTACTCTGGTGACTAGGACCAGGACTTTTTCTGAAACAAACAAACAAGCAAACAAACCAACCCTGTCACCATTTCCATGGAGATTGTGGCTATGACAGACATACACAGCCTTACCGAGAAGCTACAGGAGAACAGAGCTAATTCAGTATTTTATTTGAGCAAATACTTGCAGAAAAATGTCAGCGTTATTTGACAGTTGTAATAATCAGAAAATTAAAATGCAATATGTAAATATTAATTTGCAAAGTGGCATGTAGTTTGGTTTGTCTCTGTTATCACAGCAATTTGCCTCACCTATATTTAAAGGTGTTAAAGAAACTTCAGAATTACAGAAAATTGAAATACTTGCCAAATTGCTGCTATGCTCCAAAAATGCTGATCATTTTTGCAAATCTAATTCACTTTCTGCTGCTGTTAGCCAAGGCCATAGTTGCAATACCTGGATAACAACTGTGGTTATATAGATAGTATCTCTAACACAGGAAGTGGAGTAAAATCATTTTGTCATTCTGCTTACTGATGTCATCACATCCTTCTGCAGTGCCAGTTTATAAAGAACTCTTTTATCATTTCATGATTCCTGCATAAAAATAATACAAATGGTTAGGCGTTGTCATTTATTATAAAGATGTTGATAAATAAAAAAGCCATTGCTATCATTTTTTCACTGATATAGTTTTTTGCTCGAGCTGCATTAAACTCCTTGTATAAGGAGTTACCTATCAGCTACTATTGGTAAGGCACTTATAATGTTATAACTAATAATGTTATATTGCATCCAAAAAACCTATGTTAAAAGAACATTAAGATTGCAAAATTAAGCATTCAAATGTTAGGAAATGCTAGAATGAAGGGTTCAAAGTCCTGTGAAAAATGTAATACATGTGACCATGTAATAAACTAATACATACACACATACTACTTTGATTTGAGTGCTTGACTTTGCAACCTGAGTGTTTTCTTATTATATTTTAAAGTAATTTCCTAGACTTTTAAAACTTAAACTTTGAAAACATAAAAATGTCATCTTGTGGAACCATACTGTCCCTCTCACCCAGATGGTGAATCAGCAGGATTGGGATCTTTATACCCACAGTACAGTGCTCTGCCACTTGAACTAATAGTGGAGTAACCTGCCACTAGAGGGGAATAGAGTGTTATTTAGTGGTTAAAATCTTTCAATCCCAGTTTCTTCCTGTCCCCTTTTTCTTCTATTCTCACCTCCTCAGTCCTGTTATCCCCTTCTGCCCTGTGTCTAACTCATCCCCTAGCCTCACCCACTGCTCCTATCTTTCCACCCAGCCCCTGCCCCTGCTCCCCCTCTGTTCCTGTCTTCCCTCGTCTGCTCCTGCTTCCCTTCACTGTGTTCATAGCCTCACCATCTTCTGCCCCCTCTGCTCATTTCTCCGTTCCCCAGCTTGGTGGAGATGATGCATATGTAGTCTCATCACCACGTAGGAAGATTGAGGAGATGGAGCATGCTCAGTGTCTACAGAATCTTTGGAGAATTTAGCTACCAAACTCTAAGATATCTCTACTGAGCGTGTGCAAACTGAGATTTTTCAGAATCTTATAACGTGGCTGAATTTGGGCTGATATTAAAGGGACAGCAAATGGCACATTCCTGACATTACAGTGATCAGCCTGCCAAATTTCAAGTCTCTGTTCTAATGCGAGGGAATGCTAGAGTTTCTTAAAGAAACAGTTGCAAGAATTTTTATACGTTGCAAACTAACGTATTTTACCCTAACCTCTTTTTACCCAACTGAACCGTTTTAGTTGAAACTTTTGTATATATGTTAGCCTGAAGCAGACATCTGGCATGAAAAATTTCAACCCAAATGGTTTAAATTTAGCAAAGTTCAAGATGGCAATTACACTGATCTGTCTGAAATGAGTAAACCTCTGGAATTTTGTTTGCCAATTAGGACAATGGATATCTGTGTGGTGGCACCTTCATTTTCTTATTGTTCGAATAGAATAAAAGTATGATAGGTAATCTCAAAAGAAAAAATGGCTGTTAAAAAGGGAGATTCCAAATAAATGTGGTCTGATTCTCCTCTGACTTATGTTGGATTTACACCAGATAACTCCATAGACTTCAGTGGAGTTATTCCTGATGTGCACCAATGTAACTGAGATCAGAATCAGGCCCGTACTGTATGCTTACTAGAATTATTTATTAAAAAGATACCTGTGGGTCTGCTTTGCTCTCACAACAATGTAGACCAGGAGCCATTTTAATGAAGTAGATGGAGTTACAGCAGTATGAGATCAGGCCAGGCTTTTAAGTGTTCAACTTGAGCTTTTAAGATGAGATCAGGCTTTTAAGTGTTCAATATGACAGCATTAGGACACTTTGCATAAAAATGCCTTCTGGGATGTCATGGATACACTAACACAGAAAAAGAACAGACATGCACTAGACATAATGAAAATGAAAGACCAAATACTGTTCTCAGCAGAATGTCAGATGGTGTCCTACATATTTAGTATTAGCTCCAAAGAAAGACTTAAATTAGTATTCTTATTAGTTTACTGTAATATTTGTAAATTCAAACAAATAAACGACATGCTTAGTTGTTGGATAGTACGTGATCTTTATGGTATGGAAACAGAGAAATTAGATAAAAATGAAAGTACCGTGTTACCCTACTTTATTTCTTAGAGTTCAGAACATACAAGAACCCAAAATAGAGAGCGAAAACAGGCTGCTCCACTAAGGCAGGGTGGCACAACTCACCCCACCTTCCTTTAAGCTCGCTGTTTCCAGAATGACTGTACTTGCATTCATTGTTACAGAGATCTCTAGCCCGCAATCAGGACCTGGACACCTCTTCAGTGCCCATAAAGTGATCGCTTGCAATTCCAGTGCAGCTCTCAAAACAACATACCACTCCCTTGTAAATTCCTTGATTAGTAAACACAATAATAAAAGAAAAACCACAAGTTTAACCTTAAGATAGGTCTGCAATTTTGTTGTAGCTGGTGGTACCTGCCAGGAAGGGAAAGTGACACCTGACTTTTGTCTGTTCCTTATTGATTGGATCGCCCTGAAAAGGAGCATTTTCTGTTACCACGTTCTCAGCCTCCTCTGGCCAGGCCAGCAAAACTCATAAACATTGTGACCCTGAAATGTGTAATGGTGCTACTGTGCTGATTACAAATCCCTATTGAAACCGTAACTAGCCATCTAGTGCTCACTATCATTGCCATTACAATTTTTAGTAGTAATCAACCTATTCTTGCACCTGACCCCTACCCAGTGTATTTCCCCTTTGCATTGCTCCAGCAGAACAAAGTTGTTTTAAAGGGCAGCTTGGGATTTTCCTTTTGAGAATTGCCCAGTGGCATGTAGCCAGGGTACTGAACTCTGTGTCACCCACTCTCCCCTTCCATAGAGGAGGTGAGTCAGGGACAGATTAGGGGCAGGAGGGAGCATGAATAGTGCATGCAACACTCTGGTTACTATGAAAATACCATTCAACATAACAAACAAGCTTTTAATAAATAATTTGATACTTCTTGTTTAAGTGTTTGGAGTCTTGTTTATTTCACCAGACTACAGACAGTGCCATTACCATATCCTTGGGGGGGGATGCAACCCCTCTAAGGGGTCATGAGTAGGTCTAGGGGGTTGTGATCACTCTCCTTTTTTTTATGGCTATTTGGAAGGGAGGGTCCCAACATTTATTTTCCCCTGTGACAGTTGCTCTTGTTGAAGTGTAGCCTATTAATTTCTCATTGACCTTAGTTCTTTGCAATGTGTAGACCTTAGTGTCTTTTTGGCAGGAGGAGAAGGATTTCATTGTCTTGCCCATGGTTTTCAATTTTGTTTAAAATATTCAGGTTACCCCTGTTGTTTATGTTTCAGTCTGAAGTTATCTTTTCTCAACCATGTACCAATATTTTCTTCCAGAGTCATTTTTTCTTATGTGTATCAGTACCTTAGCTTAAGAACCCTCCGTATTCTCTAAATACTTTGTCTAAATCCGGGTCCCATTAATGTCAATGGCAAAACTCCCATTGACTTTAGTGGAACCAGGATTTCACTCACTGTCTCTATGCTTCACCAGTACAGTTCCTGATCCTACACTTCTTACTCAGGCAAACCTTGCATTGAGGGTGTGGAAAGCTTTGCTGATTAAAGAACTAGTAAAAACTGTTGGATTTGGTAAGTACTGCATTCAATATAGTGCACAGCACACCCATCACATGCTTCCTAGGGAGATTCAAGATGTTCTTGTTTTCTTTTTCTTTTTAGAATCTATGATGGATGTTGTTTTATTTATTGTATGTTTGGGTGATGGCTATGGGATTTTGTTTTGCTTTCATTGGTTTTGCACCTGCTCTGTATACAATCATTATAATCTCTGGCTTTCTTAAAACATATTTGATTACATTTTGTTAGGCACCCAGATGTCTTAGGCCCTATAAGTAATTATGCATTGCTATTGTTGTTTTCAGTTATACTTCTTCAGCAGAGAAACATGTCCCTAAACAAGGACACTGTATTATATACATTAGTACTTTCACAGTGAAACAAATGTGAACCCTGCCTGCCTGTGGCTGTGGACATACTAAAACTAAACCTTATGTAGTTTCACATTTTTGCCACTTACAAAAAAATACTGTCTCCAGTTACAAATAGCAAAATGTAAGCTGAGAGAGGTTAAGAGATTTGACTAAGATTACTCAGCTAGGGCCCAATCCAACTTTTGTTGAAGTCAATAGAAATACTCCCATTCATTTCAATGGGAGTTGATTGGTTCCTATATTAATGTCAGAGCCTGGATTAGTCCCAAGTCTCCTGACTTGCATTCCTGTACCAAAATTACCAGACCTCAGTACCTCTCTGGAAGTTACTTAACTTCTCTGCATCTGACTCTCCAGTGCCCCCAGCCACAGTGGGATTACCTCCAGCATTCTTTACCCCACTCTTCTTCCCAGGTTGGAGGCCTGGAGGAAGCAGAAGGCATTCAGGCCAACTCACCTAGAATTCTGCCTCGTAGCTCAAAGGGCTCTTTTCTAAATTCTTGCTCCAAGCACCATGAAAGCATGACTGTTTCATTCACAATTCACTTCTCAGTAAGGAAATGCCCAAGGGATAGAGATCACAAAACACACTCTAAATTAAATGTGTTTAGGGCTGGATTGTACCTTTAGATGTAATCCTGCATAAGGGCCTGTATGTTTTTGTACTGCCTGAGAAGAAGCCTTGAGAAAAGACTGTGAAAATCATAATTCCTTCCCTGCTTTGCCCTTTCCCCCCAAATCCTTTGCTGCCGTAGAGAAAAAATGATGAGCAGCAGGAGGTACAGGGCTAATAAGCCTTTTTATTATATCAGTCAGTTACCCACAATGACCTTGTTGTTTTCTTAAGAAGAGTTGCCTTGTGTCATTAAAGATTAACATATCATGTTGTTGGCTTTTAAGGGAGGAGTAGAAGAATTATTTGCTTCCAGGCCCCCATTCTCCCTCCTCCACTATTTACTATTTCCCCTGTCACCTCAGTTCCTCAGCTGATTTCATTGCCCCTCCCAGCATTTGGTTCCCAGTCTCCACTCCCCATGCACCCCTCAGTTTCTTTCACGAGCTTCCAGTCCCAGTTCACCCCCTCCTCAAAGCCCCCAACCTCCAGTCTCCTTGCCTAACCCAGCCTTGGCTCCCAGTATCCTGGCCCAACCAGCCCCAGTCTCCCCCTCCAATTTCCAGTCAAGTTCCTCTCCCACCCCTTCCAGTCCCAGTCTCACCACACTCTTTTCCTCAATCTACTTCTTTCCCTCTCCCCAGTTCAGCTTTTGTCCTGTCCACATTTGAATCAGAAAGCTATCTTCTCCATGCTGCCTTGGTGCTAGAGTGGGGTTGTGTGTGCGTGTGTGTGTGTTATTGAGAACAGAGGCAACAGGCTCTCTGTCTCAGTTCCAGTGCCTGGCTCCAGTCTGTCACAGATCAGCTTTCAGAGGGAAATCCTTCTGTGCCCCCCTAGCTGTGGGCTTGGAGCATGCTTAGTCACTCTGTGGTGATGACATATGCACTGTATGATCAGCACTAGTAGCGATGAGAAGATGGAATATGCTCCGTGAGATTGGAGTCTTCAACCTCTACTGAGCATGTGCAAACTGCAAATTTCAAAGGCTTATTACTTAGCCACATTTTTATGGGGAAGGCAGAAAGCACATCCCTGACAGAAAAGTCAACCACTGCCACATTTTAGATTTCTACTCCAAAGTATAGGGGGCGATAGAACATTTAAAAGAAAAGGTCTTGAGAATTTTTTAACATGGGCAAAATTATATCTATTTTTTCAAGCCTCATTCTCTGATATGGCTGAACCATTTTGGCTGAAAATTTTATATATATGAGGCAGACACCTGGCATGGAAAAGTTAAGCCTAAATTGTTAAAGTTTAGCAAAGTTGTAAAGCAACTGAAAACAGCATCTTTTAATGGGAAGTGTCAGGGAATTTTAATAACATGTAGGTCCAACAGCCATGCCTATAGTAACAGGTATGGTACAAGGCAATGAGATACAAATATATGAATAAAAAGTGTAAAAAACAAAACAAAATAGGCATGAAGGTGAGGACAATGACAATCTAAAATTAAAAGAGAGTTTTGACATACCTATATCACATATGCATGTATACATCTACATCTATATATCGTTACCTACATGAGTAGGCAAAAAGTACTGTACTTTTCTAGAAGTCTTGGTAAAACATTGCATCTAATAAATCACCACTGCTTTTATATCTCAACCACAACTCCTTCTCTCAGGAAGAACTGGTTATAACAGAAAACAGAACGATATTGAGCAACTATGTAGCCTTCCAACTCTTTACCTTACTGTAACAAAATCTTCCATAAATATCCAGGTTTCATTAAGACTAATCAAAACATGAGCATATATTGTATCTCAATACCTCATCATGGAAAAGAAACAGAAATTCAGTTTCTCACATTTAGATTGAGAACCCCCCCACCCAGCCCTGTCAGAACTTAAGAGTTCCTAGACAGTATTTCCAGTGCAGCTTTCACTTAAAAAGCTGATTGACAAGAGTGGTACCTAATCAGTGAACAGAATTTTCCAAAAATTACACAAGATGAGTCACTTTTCCAGGGCTCTAAAGATAGATGTTGTGATAGCCACCAAGATAACTATGATCCTACTGGAATTTGGGTTGGAGATCAGGCTGTGTGCCCAATTTAACTTTGTTTTGGCATTGACATCATGGAACATTGTACATGCTGCAGTTTATATTCCTACCTGATGTCCGTTTGGCAACTCATTTTTCTCTCCACAAGCTATGCTGATGAGTTTCATTGTAGAACTCTGTGGGATCTGTGATTGGATGCCAGAAAGCTAGTGCTGCTTTAACCTTTTTACCATTCTTCACTTACTTTTCCTTTAATTTGAAGGTGTTTTTGTGATTTTGCTGAGCTGTTTTTAATTGCCCATTGTGTTTCTGTAACTGCTCAGAATTTATAAGCAGCATAAAGAAAAGTTCCACAAAAATGAATGGAGTTGATTGTATTGATAAAAGTTCCAAAGAATTATGTTTTCAATTTATTTGTTATGGATCCAAATTGAAACCCTTTCTCATGTGAGTAATCCTGGAGATTTCAATGGGATCATTCTCGGGCGTGACAATTAGTTGCGTAAGGGTTTCTGTATTGTGCTATGTGGGTGTTTCTCTCTACAGTTATGGTGATGGGAAAAAGAGTTATAAACTATGTCGATTTGAATATGGGCTTGCTGGGAGCTGTTGTTCTCAGGGAGCAAGAATTATGTTGGTAATACAGCATTTGAACACAGTTTTAAAGACACATACGAGGTGGAAGATTAAATCTAGTAGCTCAAGGTAAATAGGAAAGATGTGGGTGAGGGTTCCACCACTGAGGTCTGTGGACAATGCTTTGGTGAAAAGGGAATTCTCTTGCCCTTTTTGTCAATTTCATGGATGCCCTCAGGGCTCTGAATAGCAGCCATGACATTGACTATAGTTTTCTTGTATTTTTAAATAAATTGTATATTCTACAGCAGGGGTTGGCAACGTTTGGCACACAGCTCGCTAGGGTAAGCACCCTGGCGGGCCGGGCCAGTTTATTTACTGCTGACGCATGCCCGGTCCCCAGGCTTTAAGCCCTATAATCGCTGCAAATGGCCTATGCCCGTCAGCGATCCACATACCAGCTGCCTAAGGTACTTAGGCGAAGGGCACATAAGTGACAAGTGCCATATCTGCAAGTCCTTTAAACGTAGGGGTTTCTGGCATTTGCGTACAGATACAAATGTACAGACTTAATTCCACATACTGCCTTTTATCCCTTCCTTAGTTCTACCAACTTCTGCTGCCCTGGATTGAGGATCCAGACCATATTTTTTACCCCCTGGGTAGTATTTTTTATAATAATGCTATTTTATGGTTTTCCCTTGCTTTTTGCATCTGTAATGTGATGTGAGATGTTCAGGATGGGCACAGAGAAATAAACAATTCTTGGAAAACTAGCCATTGGAGGATATTTAATCATAGCGATCCTTCTCTGCTTGCCTTGTTCAAGCGGAGTAATATGTTATTTAGTGAGCAGTCTCATTGATTCCCCCCTTGGGACTACTCACTGAGTAAGCTACTTCTCAGCCTAAGTAAGAATAGCATAATTGGGACAATTATAATTTAGTAAATGAATTTTAAAAATGTTTAACATAGTAGCATGTTATTTAGAACATTAATTCCGTTTGGAACCCTGTTCTGAATGGCTGTAAATAATCATTTGCTACAGTTGAAGATATCATATATTTTTTAATCAACTGACATTCTTTTGTGTTATTGAGTTGTTGTAATAATTTCTCAAAGGAGTGAATTCTTTCACATGCATGTAGCTTCGGTATACTACAGTCCATTCTCTAAAAGAGCTTGCAATCTAAGGCCTCATCTAGCATACACTTAAGCATGTGCGTAACTTTACACACGATTCATTCATTGAAGTCAGTGGGATAGCTCACATGCATAAAGTTACACATGTTCTTAAGTGTTGGTAGGATCAAGGTTCAAGAAACTCTTCTGATTACTTTGGGCAAGATTGTGAATCCCTTGCTCACATTGGTAAGCAGTTATTCAGAGCAGTAGTCCCACTGACTTCAAAAGGATTTCATGTGCAAATAAATGATTCATAATTTAGCCCTGTCAAGGTTCCTTCCCCACTCTGAACTTTAGGGTATAGATGTGGGGACCTGTATGAGAAGCTCTAAGCTCAATTAACAGCTTAGATCTGGTCTGGTTGCCACCACTCCCAAGCACTAATTCCCTTCCCTGGGTAGTCTTGAGAGACTCTTCACCGATTCCCTGGTGAACACAGATCCAACCCCTTGGACCTTAAAACAAGGAAAAATCAATCAGGTATTAAAAAAAAGGCTTTTAATTAAAGAAAAGAAAGGTAAAAGAAAACCCTCTGGGAGAGATTAGCATACCAGCTACTCTCACAGACAACAGATTCCAAACACAGAGGATGCTCCCCGGGCAAACCCTTAGTTACACATAAAAAAAATACCCAAATACCAAATTTGACTATTCCTCTAATTGCACAAGACAGGTTACAAAGAAATAAACATAAACCTATTTATTTCCTTCACTAATACTCACTACTTAATAAGAGGCTGAATTCTGGAGCTTTCCCACTCTGGTCCAAAGTGAAACTCACACAGACAAAGGGAACTTCCCTCCTCCCTTTTTAACCATCTTGTCCTCCGGTCAGGTGTCAGCTAGGCTAGGTGAACTTCTTAACCCTTTACAGGTAAAAGAGGCATTATCCCTTGACTATCTGTTTATGACAAGCCCTCAGTTTTTTGAATGTGCTCTAACTTCTCATACTCTTCCTGTGTCCAGAAGAACTGTATTCTTTCCTCTGGGTACATGTTAATGGACCATCATGCCTCTATTATGTTGTAACTATTGCAATGTGTTCTCAAGAGAACTTTGGAAGTCATCCAGACTATCCACAGAGTAAATAAAAAGCATTGTACATTGTATAAATCATAAGTTAAAACTACTCATACAGTAGTTTTGGTTGGAAAGCATAATCTGCTTGAAGTGATGCCATGACATTATGATTTTAGTGAGTTCTCTTTTACTTGTTGATAAGAATAAGCCCTTTTAAATAATAGTTTTCATTTCATTTAATTTTGGCCATTTTATTATAAAAATCACTGAGCTCTGATTGCAGAAAATGTCTCTTTAGAACAGACATGTTTTTCTATTAGTGCAAGAATAGGTAATATACACTGTTGTTTTCAACAAAATATTTAAAAGTGAATGTAATTATTATAACATTATCTAGAGTATTTTGGTAGTTATTAAAATGAAAAATCAGAAGCAAAATAGAAGCTCTTTATAACTCTGACATGGAACTTGTTTCTAAAGTGGCTCTTTCTTGATTATTGTTAAAATGTTAGAAAAATTGTTTCACATATATGACACAAGCAAAATATTTAATTAGACTATATAAAGTGTTTGCAAATATTTTATTATTTTATTAGATCTAAATGTTGCTTTGTTTGCTGTTTTGAAATTACTCTTAATTATCCTTTTTTCTCCTCTATGAAGCCTACTTAATATATCATACTTTTTTATATAACTTTTTGGAGATGTTTATTCCGAAGTAGAGATTCTTTCTGGTGATTGCATTGCCACCAGAAATGTAGAAATACTATGCAATATGCTAATAGAACAATATTTTTTTTCTCTTGTCCTCATTACTGATAGCCTATGCCTGGGATGCTTTTTTTACTGACAAACTTTGGTACTGTACGTTTCAAAGATTCTTCTTCTATTCTTATTTGTCTGAAATAATATTTGTAGTGATGTAATACTGTTTAAATAGGAAATTTATAAAAATCACATTTTTCCGCCCTTTGTCCCAAAGTTGTATGAAAATCTCTTGGCATTTGTGCAATAGTTGGAATCTGAGGAGCAGAGAAGCTGGTGGGGAGGCAGAGGAGAATAAAAAAGGATAATGATGGAAATGTCTGTACAGTGGGGTTGCTATAGCAATGCCTGGAGGATAATTCTACTGGGCTGCTTAGAGGTTTCCTTGGTAAAGGCCTGTGTTTCATTTAGCTTCTGATTCTGATTGAATTAGGGCATCTCCAAACTACAGAAGTCAATATAACTGGTGAAATATGACTGAAAATAAAATAAAACCTATGAATTATCTTATTTATTTAGGGATTCTCCTCCCCCCAGTGTCCCATACTGAATGATGATATTTGTTTAATGGTGTTTAAAAGAAAAAGTATTCTGTGTAATGGCATAAGAATGTACACTTGCAGTATTTTCATATGGTAGTTATCAGTACTGGTCACTAAAAATGATTACGGGTCAGTGAGTATTCCTATGACTTCAGTGGGAATACTGACATGAGGAAAGATGGAAATGTCTGCAGGATCCTATAGACCTTATTCAAGCAAAACTCCCATTTGAGTCCATATGAGTATTGCTTGAATAAGGACGGTAAGAGTGGGCACTGAATATGAGTGTAGTGTTATTACTGTGAGCTAGCTTCATAATATCAGTGGAGCTGGTGCCTTTTTGACATAGATTTGGTAGCAGTCTCATAAGATTAAGATGTAACCACTAGGCTGACTAAGTTTTCATTTTTGAGATAGATGTATTTTGTAAGGAATTTGCAGAGATGTGAGGTTTAGGATGAAATCCTGACTTCAGTGAAATCAATGATAAAACTCACATTGACTTCAGTGAAGCCAGGATTTTGCCTTTAATGCTCAAGTATTCATGGCATACCAAAGAGCAGTCTCAAAATCTGTTAGTCACACTCCTTAAGGGTTCATGTCTCCTGTGGTCTATTAACACATGGTGCGAGGTTTTCATATCCTGTGTTGAACCTTGTAATTTGGAAATCATGTTCTGGAATGGGGGATATTTTGGACCCCGAAGTGTCAGTTTGACTGATGTAAAAATCTCTTGTTCCTGAGCGATTAGAAGTTTGCTGTGATGAAAACAACTCTACATCAGGCTGGATAGCACTACTTTGGTTATGATTATTCAAGGTTTTCAGTACAAACCCCTATTTTCAGTTCAGAAAAAAGAAGTGTCTCCTATAGAAACCTGCATGGACCTCGGAGGGAGTGTGGCACATGAAACACCTTCTTCTTTGCTGCTCCTTACTTCTGGAACACTCACCATAAACTCGAGTGGCAAGCAATCTCCTGCTCCTCTTCAAAACATGCTTCCTCAGTGAAGCCTCCCAGTGTTAATCCACTACTGAAAGAAATGCTATTATCAAGGCTTAAAGTGGGCTAGGTCACCTACGGTTAATGTCCAAGCCAAAACAACTGAAAAGCTCTGAGGTGTGTGAGTTGTGCTGGCAAAGGGGTGTGAGTTGTGCTGGCAAAGGGGACTGCATGGCTGAATCTAATGTAGTGCTTTCTGACTGGGAAACAGAAAGTGCATTACTGTATCAGCTATCCTCAGGGAGTATTTTCCTGATCATTTCAGGACATGCTGCTGCTCTCAATGTTGCCATAATAGGTATTTAGGACACAGGCACAAATGTACCAGGAATGGATTGCACATTCATTTGAGGTTGGAAATAAATCACCTGGGTCTAATTTGGATTGTGCTCTGATTTTAGAACTCTTGGAGTTAGCAATACTGCATTTACCCACTTGTTGGCAACACCCCAGACTCTGCTGCAGTAGGGACTGACCTCAGTAGCTGATGCAGACATGCTGCACACCCTGGGCAGCAAAATCAGGTCATTTTCACATTTGCATCCACTCTGCTGTTGCTGACTAGTATTACAACTATTCTGCACGCTGCAAAGGAAGCTAAGGAGAAGGGCACTCATAGATCAGAAGACTTCTTTGAGACAAAAACAACAAGGAGTCTGGTGACACCTTAAAGACTAAGGCTTGGTCTACACTACCCCCCCCAATTCGAACTAAGGTACGCAACTTCAGCTACGTGAATAACGTAGCTGAAGTCGAAGTACCTTAGTTCGAACTTACCTTGGTCCACACGCGGCAGGCAGGCTCCCCCGTCGACTCCGCGGTACTCCTCTCGCCGAGCTGGAGTACCGCAGTCGACGGCAAGCACTTCCGGGTTCGACTTATCGCGTCCAGACTAGACGCGATAAGTCGAACCCAGAACTTCGATTTCCAGCCGTCGAACTAGCTGGTAAGTGTAGCCAAGGCCTAACAGATTTATTTGGGCATAAGCCTTCGTGGGTAAAAACCTCACTTCTTCAGATGCATAGAGTGAACGTTACAGATGCAGGCATTATATACTAACACATGGAGAGCAGGGAGTTACTTCGCAAGTGGAGAACCACTGTTGACAGGGCCAATTCAATCCGGGTGGATGTAGTCCACTCCCAATAATAGATGAGGAGGTGTCAATTCCAGGAGAGGAAAAGCTGCTTCTGTAATGAGCCAGCCACTCCCAGTCCCTATTCAAGCCCAGATTAATGGTGTTAAATTTGCAAATGAATTTTAGTTCTGCTGTTTCTCTTTGAAGTCTGTTTCTGAAGTTTTTTTGTTCAATGATAGTGACTTTTAAATCTGTAATAGAATGACCAGGGAGATTGAAGTGTTCACTTACTGGCTTTTGTGTGTTACCATTCCTGATGTCCGATTTGTGTCCATTTATTATTTTGCAGAGGGACTGTCCGGTTTGGCCAATGTACATGGCAGAGGGGCATTGCTGGCACATGATGGCATATATAACATTAGTGGATGTGCAGGTGAATGAGCCCTTGATGGTGTGGCTGATGTGGTTGGGTCCTCTGATGCTGTTGCCAGAGTAGATAAGGGGACAGAGTAGGCAACGAGGTTTGCTACAGGGATAGGTTCCTGGGTTGGTGTTTCTGTGGTGTGGTGTGTAGTTGCTGGTGAGTATTTGCTTCAGGTTGGGGGGTTGTCTGTAAGCGAGGACTGGCCTACCTCCCAAGGTCTGTGAGAGTGAGGGATCATTTTCCAGGATAGGTTGTAGATCGTGGCTAATGAGCTGGAGAGGTTTTAGCTGGGGGCTGTATGTGATGGCCAGTGGTGTTCTGTTATTGTCCTGGTTGGGCCTGTCCTGTAATAGGTGATTTCTGGGTACCCATCTTGCTCTGTCAATCTGTTTCCTCACTTCCCCAGGTGGGCATTGTAGTTTTAAGAATGCTTGATAAAGATCTTGTAGGTGTTTGTCTCTGTCTGAGGGGTTGGAGCAAATTCGGTTGTATCTTAGGGCTTGGCTGTAGACAATGGATCGTGTTATGTGTCTTGGATGGAAGCTGGAGGCATGTAGGTACATATAGCGGTCAGTAGGTTTCCGGTATAAGGTGGTGTT
Source organism: Trachemys scripta elegans (assembly GCF_013100865.1). Lineage (NCBI taxonomy): Eukaryota > Metazoa > Chordata > Testudines > Emydidae > Trachemys > Trachemys scripta. Next base: position 92,244,016 of record NC_048300.1, read on the forward strand.
TATGTGACCATCACTGATTTGCACTGTAGTGTCCAGGAAGTGGATCTCTTGTGTGGACTGATCCAGGCTGAGGTGATGGTGGGGTGGAAATTGTTGAAGTCCAGGTGGAATTCTTCAAGGGCCTCCTTTCCGTGGGTCCATATGATGAAGATGTCATCAATGTAGCGCAAGTAGAGGAAGGGCACTAGGGGACGAGAGCTGAGGAAGAGTTGTTCTAAGTCAGCCATAAAAATGTTGGCATACTGTGGGGCCATTCGGGTACCCATAGCAGTGCCACTGACTTGAAGGTATAAGTTGTCCCCAAATCTGAAGTGGTTGTGGGTGAGGACAAAGTCACAAAGCTCAGCCACCAGGCATGTTGTGGCCTCATCAGGGATACTGTTCCTGACAGCTTGTAGTCCATCTTCATGTGGAATATTGGTGTAAAGTACTTCTACATTCATGGTGGCCAGGATGATGTTTTCAGGAAGAACACCAATGCATTGTAGTTTCCTCAGGAAGTTGGTGGTGTCTCGAAGATAGCTGGGAGTGCTGGTAGCGCAGGGTCTGAGGAGAGAGTCCAAATAGCCAGATAATCCTGCTGTCAAAGTGCCAATGCCTGAGATGATGGGGCGTCCAGGGTTTCCGAGTTTATGGATCTTGGGTAGCAGATAGAATACCCCTGGTCGGGGTTCTGGGGGTGTGTCCATGTAGATTTATTCCCGTACTGTAGCTGGGAATTTCTTGAGCAGATGGTGTAGTTTCTTTTGGTATTCCTCAGTGGGATCAGAGGATAGTGGCCTGTAGAATGTGGTCTTGGAGAGTTGCCTGGCAGCCTCCTGTTCCTAATCCGACCTGTTCATTATGACTACAGCACCTCCTTTGTCAGTCCCTTTGATGATAATGTCAGAGTTGTTTCTGAGGCTGTGGATGGCATTGCGTTCCATACGGCTGAGGTTATGGGACAAGTGATGTTGTTTGTCCACAATTTCAGCCTGTGCATGTCTGCGGAAGCACTCTATGTAGAGGTCTAGTCTGTCATTTCGACCGTCAGGAGGAGTCCACGCAGAGTTCTTCTTCTTGTAGTGTTGGTAGGAGGGTTCGTGTGGGTCAGTGCACTGTTCAGTGGTGTGTTGAAAATATTCCTTGAGTCGGAGACGACGAAAGTAGGCTTCCAGATCACCACAGAACTGTATCGTGTTCGTGGGGATAGTGGGACAGAAAGAGAGTCCCCGAGATAGGACAGACTCTTCTGCTGGGCTAAGTGTGTGGTTGGAAAGATTTACAATGTTGTTAGATGAGTTGAGGGTACCACTGTTTACGACCATGGCTGGCCCGTGTCTGCTGACTTGGGCTTGTGGGGCTCAGGATATAGGGCAGTTTAATTGAAGTGTAAACATTCGGGCTCAATCTCGAGCCTGGGTTCTTGGGCCCTCCTCCCTTGCTAAATAATTTGTTACACCTTGTATTTATCTATGACACTCTGAGAATGTTTCCTAGCCCTGAAGAAGAGCTCAGTGTAAGCTGGAAAGTTTCTCTCTCTCAATAGAAGATTGCTGGTTCAATAGAAGATATTACCTCAGCCACCTTGTCTCTCTGATCGCCACCCATTGGCATTTATTGGCCTCCTTTCTGGCAGTCTCAACAGAGAGGCTGGGAGTTGGATGGGTATTGAAAATGAAGTACCTTGTCACCCCGAGAGGTGATCCATCTAGGTCAGGGTTGAGGCTTGCGGAGGCAGAAGCTTGTGCTGCTTCTGCTGTACCTGGACTGTGAATAATCAGAGCAATTAGGCTACTAGGGCTGCCAATCTGGCACCTTTCACAAGCACTAAATTCACTTCAAATAATCACCTCAATAGTTGATTATACTGATTTTAGCTAATAACCAGCTTTAGATTAGTGCCCTGAAAGGCGGATTAAATGCATGTAAATCTCTTGAAAACTATAGCAATGATTTTCCAATAGGAGGTTGTTTTCATTTGCAGTTTTACTCACTTCATTGCGAATAGTATGAAGGAAGGTAATATAATCTACACAGGTCCAACAATTCTCTGTGCAATATCAGGATTTCAGAGCGGAGAAAGCCTCAGGTCACCACATTGAAATGAGGATTGTTGTCTACTGATGGTCTTTATGAGTTGACTGGCCTGGATACCAAAAAGAGAAGGCTTATTGGAGCTGGTTCGAAGCTTTATTATTTTATTTTATTTTAACAGGAAAATAATCAAATACTTTTTAATGGCAGAATGTAAGAAGAAAGGGTTAAAAAGAAAAAAATACATATACATCCCAATGAATACAGGCTAGGACAATAATCATTTAGTAGAGAAAGAGGGGAGAATGAACACATGCATTTAAATCCCCAAGGAGATTAAGACAAAGGTTAATAAAGGTAATAAGAACAATAAAAGAGCTGCAGTTCACAGGGGAAATGCTGTAGGGATGAAATGCAATTATAATCAGTGAGTGGGACTAACTGTGCTCCCGTGCTACCATTAGTGGAGAGGAACAAAATGTAGCAGACCCAGGCAGGCATGCTGCAGAAGTGGGGGAGTGCTGGTTACATAGTGTGTGCCTCTCCACCCCCAACCTTTCAGAAACCCATGTGTGAGTACGCTGCAGGGACTGGCATCCACAGATGGGAACAAGAGGGACAGGTTGTAGAGAGGTCACTGTCTATAGCATCATCCCAAACCCTCAACTTGGTGCAGATTTTCACCAGAAATTAATGTTGATTCTAGTTGCATTAATTTATGTGGGTTCTCTCACAGATCAGGGGATTGTGGCAGCAGCAGTTGGTAACACAATGAGAGCACAGCTCCTGAAGGTGCTGTCATGAATCTGGGACAGGAGATAGTGTGGAAGCACAGGGCTTCTGTACAAATGGTCTGGCTTCTTCCACAGATCCCCTGAAATCTGTGTGTTCCAAGTAGCAACCCCCATTCCAGATCCATGGAGTGTGTGTGGGGGGAGGCAAGGCAAACCAGGCTCCCAGAAAGTTCTATCAGTGCGTGCAAACTAATTTGCTCCTCCTCTCTAAATGAGAATAAACTGAACCAGGGAGGATAGGTTGTTAGTTTGTAAATAAGTGCATTTCCAACTCATTTTTCTGTTACATATCCTCAGTGTACGTGAACAATTATTGTGAAGCTAGCAATAAGTTTATTTCTTGAAAAAAACTGGCAGGCACATAGTCCAGAATCTGTTTCAACATCATTTTATCCAGTTTTCTTCTTTTGTGCTGACCTCTGCAACAGTTTCCACCAGGAAGTGATTTTGACATCGCTGTAGTTTTCTTGGGAAAGTTTGTAGTATTTTAATTCTTTGGTATCCTTATAGAACAGTAAATGTGGCAAGTTGGCAGGCACAATAAGCTCTCTTGTTATGTATGCAAGGGAGCTGCATGCAGGTAGTTCTTCATCAGCACTCCTAAATTTTAGAATTCATTCCTCACCTTTGTCAGAAATAGCCCAAATATGCCAACTGTCCAGGCACGCTGCAACCCTGTCTGTTTTTGTTGGAGTTTGAGGAGGGTAGGAATATAGGATGATTGGAACAGAATTTGAGACAGAATGTCCTACTCATTCATTTATTTTTAATACTTGACTATACCTGGATTTTGTTAAGGGGTAAAGCTGATTTGGACAAGTGACTAATTTTGTACGTGATTTTAAGAGATGGCAGGGCCCCTAGAGCTTTGGATGGGCATCTTTTCTGTTTTAGAAATGGGAAAAAAATTAAAATATTTATAGCAAACTCCATACAGGCAATAATCACAACTGCCCTTGTCCTAATCAAGCCAACAACCATCGACTGCAGGGGTAGGCAACTTATGGCACGCGTGCCGAAGGCAACACGCGAGCTGATTTTCAGTGGCACTCACACTGCCCAGGTCCTGGATACCGGTCCAGGGGGCTCTGCATTTTAATTTAATTTTAAATGAAGCTTCTTAAACATTTTAAAAACCTTATTTACTTTACATACAACAATAGTTTAGTTATATATTATAGACTTATAGAAATAGACCTTCTAAAAATGTTAAAATATATTACTGGCACGCGAAACCTTAAATTAGAGTGAATAAATGAAGACTCAGCACACCACTTCTGAAAGACCTCTGATCTACTGCATATATAAACAGCTGATATACTGTACTTTTACTTTTCTGTTTCCTCAACCATGTCCACCACTTGGAGAAGGTTTCGCACTCTCCAAATAGACAAACCAGGTCTTAAAGCCAGGACTCTAATATCAGGTGATGAGGCTGTCTTACCATTTCCATTGGCACACTACGGCCTGAGAAAATGTCTTCAGTGGAGACAGATATAGCCCAAGCCCATACTGATTCAAATCCTGTTTTTTTCCCTTTACCACAAAAAAAAAAAAGGGGGGGGGGGCAAAATCCACGTGAATACATAGAGTATCTCAAAAATATTGCCTCTCCCAACATCAGTGCATGCACATTCTTGAATTTCAGTGGCTTCTGTATTGCTGTTGGTGTTGAATCTCTTTTCATCTACCTTCATTTTCTTCCTCCTATTCCCAATCATTTATTTCTGGCCTGATTGAAGCAGACAGGGTAGGCTTAGCAAGTTACAAAGCATACACTGGTTTTAGCATCGCTATCATTCTCCTATTTGTTGTGAAAGAGGCATAGTTCTGGCAAAGGCCTGTAAAAAAATAATTAAAAATACAAAAAATATAGTTGAGTCTTTCCTGGTTCCCCTTTGTCTAGTTAGTCTGAATGGGGTAATTCATGTATTCAGAGGAGTAGATGTGCAATAACTACTATGTAAGCTTAGAACATTGCTACCTTTTATAAGTAAAGAGTCCACATTGTTGCTTTGACTTGGCAAGCCTTTGTACAGCTGCTTTAAATTAAAAATTGAATTAATGGAAATGGAAATTGCCAGATAATATTGCTCACTTAAAACTTTACAGTGTCAGTGCCAAACTACTGACCAAAGGAACTTTCCTTGAGCAGTGCCATTCACATCTCTGTATGCCAATTGTTACATGTTCCCAGATGATATCTTGACATGCTGTAGCTGATTTGGCGATCTTCTGTGCAGTTGTGGCTCTCTTGACACTATTCCTAGCAGCTCTGAAATCCCCCTGGAAAATGAAAATGAAAGAAGGTTAATGAGAAACTCTTTATAGTTTTTAAGACTAAACTACAACAAAATTGAGGTTTTATGGGGAAAAGTAAGCAGTTGGAATGCTCTTTTTTGTTTCATCAGAGCAAACAATCTGTATGGTAGCCTAAGAAACTATCAAAAGATATATTTTAGAGGCCCAGCTCTATAATTTAATAGTACACATAGTTCAATGGAGCTGTGCTGCTTTGCACCAGCTAAGGATCTGGCCCATAAACTTTAGCAGAAACATTGTGTGGAAAATGTGGTGTGATCAGTGCTGCCAAACTTAAAAGTATAGATATAGGTTTTGCTTTGCTGGCTGCTTAGCTGGATATTATCCTGTGACCACATTCCACATGGGGAAAAAATTTTAAGGAACAACTGACAGTTAGGCACCTAGCTGTCATTAATTTTCAATGGGAATTAGGCACCTTCCTGCCATTTGGGCCTTTGAAAATCTCTCCATTATCTGCTAAATGTCTCATAGTGCTATTCAGTTAGCCAAAGTCTACACTCCATGTTCAAGACTAAAGGGAGTTTTGCCTGCATGAGAAGTGTAAAGTAGGGGCCATGCTGCTTAAAATAAAATAATAATAATTGATAACTGAATGGCTTTGTCCATTGGTCATTAAAATATACATGTTGCTCTTGAAGATTTCTGCAACGTATTTGCAAATGTCTAAAAATAGAAAATTATTTTTGTTCATCTTTCATAGCGTCTTATCCTTAGTTATTATAAACAAAAATAGCCAGTTACTATTGCTTTTGAGCTACCTGAAAAAGTCATTTGTTAGTGATGCATTAGGGAAAAAAAGACTTGTAAAAATATGTAAACACTTCAAGTCAAATAAAGGAAAGGTATTCTATAAAAAATTCCAGGCCTAAATTCTTTCTTTAGTCAAATCTGCATAAATTCATGGGGCTTCTCAGGCATAACTGCAGACAGAATTTGAAACGCCAAATGTAATTTATTAAAGTGAATTTTTAAATCTAATGTATATGTAAGATACATTAGATAAAACAGCACACACAAAGTGGACAAATTTTATCCTCTTCAAAATTATATGCTATTATATTGCTAGAATAAACAGAATGTGCATCGCATTTACATATGCTCCAGATGTTATTGGTCATAACTACACCTCTACCCCGTTATAACGTGACCCGATATAACACGAATTCGGATATAACGCGGTAAAGCAGTGCTCTGGGGGCGGGGGCAGGGATGCACACTCCAGCGGGTCAAAGCAAGTTCGATATTATGCGGTTTCACCTATAACACGGTAAGATTTTTTAGCTCCCGAGGACAACGTTATTTCGGGGTAGAGGTGTATATTTATTTTAGTACAGCAAAATAAAGTCTATTTCAAACCTACACACCTCAGATTTTTTGCTTTATGAACTAGGAAATACTGCATATTTTCACATTTTTCAGCACGTAGAATGCTTCCTCAAATACACTACAAAATTCTGTGCTTCACTAGATATATTTCATATTCACTATAAAATAGTTCTAATACATTATTAAAAGCTAACTGGCCTATATGTCTCTTCAGATTCATTACTGATTATCTCTTCCAGTTCAGTACTTCAGATACAAGCTGAAGGACATCCATGTCTGAACATACAGTGTGACAAGATGAATCCAAGTGGTTGTTTTTAAAAGCTACATACATATTTGCATGTCAAGCAATAACAGAATATTTTATTCAGTGTTTTTAAGCTTACTGTACATTATATTACTATCAAAGTTCTGGTCAGAAGATTGAATTGCTTTTTACAGCCACACAGCCTGCTGCTTTAGGTTCTCAGCATTACACTTGGGTTGTCCCAATCCCTGGATAAATTATTCAGGCTCTTGACATCACAGATTTCTACTAGCCGATTGGCTGGGGCTTACAAAATAAAATCTTTCCTCGGGAAAACAGTTAGGAGGAATGATGGCAGTGAGACCAGCAGGGTTGTTACTCAGAACACAGCTGGCTTTGTCGGGTAATATGAAAAAATATGTGAAAGATGCTATAAAAAACCTGCATTAATGTGATCCCACTTTAAATGGGAAATGGTAGAGGGATTTATGCAAGAGGCATTCATTTTTGGTAAAGGAAATAATATGATCTTTCCTGAAAAATTACCTCTTAGCTCAAGTCTAAATAACCGAGGCTTACTATATAAAACGCAAAAGTAGCAGCAGCAGCAACAGCAGCAATGGCTCGTTACAAAGATGCTAGTGGCAAAAAGGTTACGTCGTTAAATTTGGTGACCGGATTCTTTCAATACCAGCTGGGTAAGTGGTGCAATTTGAAGCACTGACACCCCTTGCAAGTGGGGTAAGCAATGGCATACAGGGTGTAAAAATTGTAAAGTGTTTGTGTCTTGTGATCTTGGAGAAACGTGAAATCTAAGGAGAATTCAAATTATCTTAACAATGGAAAGAACTGCCCTCCTCTCCATGGAAATTGTAAAAAGTACATGCTAAATTCCCATGGTATTTGTAAAAATCAAACTACTTTTCTATTTTACTTGTATCTTGGATCTCTAAATGGTGTAATTCAGTCTATTTATTTTACACTTTTAAAGAATAAGTACTAAAAAGTAGGAAACTATTGAAAATAGTAATTTTACAGATTGTAAGGTATATGAATCAACAGATTTTGCTTTGGGATTGGTCACATTAAAGAATATTTCTCTTATCTGCTGATCTAAACTGACTATGCCTACCATAGGTCAGCTACTAGTAGCTAGGAGTTTAGCCTGATTTTCACCTGATTTTCAGTATGTTGTCAGAAGGGCAGTCAATAAACCCTGTGGGTGTTCTGACTAGGGAGTTTTCCAAGATTTCATGAGCAGGCCAGAATTGATTATTTTTCCCTTTTGTTTTATTTCTTTGATCTGAAAGTTGAATTCGAATTGCCCAGTTCTCATCTCTGGTCTGACATACTATTGATTTAAATGGAGTTACTCCTAATAAACAGGGGTGTAAATGAAATAGCAATCAGGGATTAATTTTCCTCTAAAATACCCTTGGGCGGGCCACAGCTGGCTTGGGCTTGCTGGGCTTGGGCTGGGCAGCTAAAAATCTCTGTGCTGATGGTTGGGCTGGAGTCCGAACTCTGGGATCCTCCACCCTCCAGCCCAGAGCTCAGGCTCCAGCCTGAGCCTGCACATCTGCACAGCTCAAGACCCACGATCCCGAGTAAGCTGACCTGGACCAGTCATGGGGTTTTTATCCTTGTGTAGACGTAGCCTCTGTGTCTCAGACCCAATTCCTAATCAGGTTGAAGTGTACTTTTCTCTGCAAGTAGTTCCACTAAAATTAATGAGGCTACTTACATGAGCAAATGCTCATCGATTTCGAATTTGGCCTTTATGACTTACTGCACATCACACGTGAAATACCCTGTTTACATTGGTTACCAAAAGAAACACTCCTGAATATAGTCTTGTTGCACACGTAACTAAAAACTATTTATTTTGTTTTCATCTAGGATCATTTTTATATGTGTTATGGTCAGTTAGATTTGAAATATTTTATGGTAACAATTTTACTATTGCATGACAATATTCCTTTTTCTAAGATGTACAGATTTACAAATTATATATAACTTTATAACTGCAACTCTGTGTCAGGGCAGCTGCAGTTGTTGCACTTTAAAAATTCATTCAATTTTGAGAGATCCCCTACCAGTTTGGATGATATTCCTTATACCTATATAAAAGGAAATACCAGTGGAACCAATAGAGTCTCTAAAAGCTGAATAAACTTAACAAGGGAAAACTGGATCAGACTCACCAACCATAGCAAAGATTGACAAAATTAAGACTGTAAAAATAATTTGCAAGTTTCAAATTATTTCCGCTGGTCCAGTTCATAGCTCCTGAAATGTACAGTAGAGGCTAAATACTATAATTATAAAAAGTTCACCACTTTTATTCATGGTGAACTCATCTCACTAGTATATGTAATGCCATTTCATCAATGTATTTTTCCCTCTTTTACTGTCCTTCCTTGTGTATATGCTAACCATTTAAAATATCTGCCCTGCTATTTGTAAAAAATACCCCCTTCATACTGTGACAGTCCATACTATTACTCACCACTTTGACAAGATTATGCTAAATTTTGTACAAAGTATGCCTTGTGGTGTATCATTTGAAAACTCATAATCTGTTGATCATTATTGTCCTGATAAAATATGTGTATCAACATTGTATGTAAAGTTATAAGTTTCTACTTTATAACATTGCTGTAACACATTCCAGAGTTAGAAAGGCAGTGTTAGTGGGAAGGTAGGGATAGTGATAGTATTGTCAGAGTACTTGGTAGTATGACCACAATGAAAATGGAAATGAGGGGGCATTTTATTAATAATGTCATTTAACACTTTTCGTCTCTCAATCTCAAAGCACATTAGAAAGATGATTAAGCATTATTTCCTACCATTTTTACAGATCAAGAGAGCTCACATGACTTTATCAAGATGACACCACAAGTCAGTAGCAGAGGCAGGAATAGAATCCAGGTTTTATGGCTCTAGACCTGTGTCATCTGGTGAACCACAGTGCATCCTTATTGAAAGAAAGAACTTCAGCTAGCTTTGGATTTTCTATAGTGTAGGACAGCAATGTTCAAAACTATTCAGTGGTAATAAAAAAAAATCACATTATTGGTGAAACAGGTAGTTCTTTAAAAAAAATAACTTTATGCATTTGACCCCAGTGGTGTAAAATTATTTCCTGTACCAAAATTCACTCACCACAAGAGCAGGGGTGGACCTTCAGGGAGCCAGTTATGACTCTCTGAGTCTCTGCTTTTTACAGCTGTAACCTCAGCATAGGTTAGAACAGTTAGTTCAGAAACTCTTTTCACCTGTATCAGCTATCAGCAACCTGCAAGGGACTGGCTGAGAATTGGCAGAGCTCATTGTAATGCCAGACATGCCCCATAAACCAGTGCAAGGAGCAAGAGTGCTGTAGAAACTGGATATGCCAGCAGCTCCTGCTTGCTACAGTGCATTGTAAACTGGTCAGATATTGGCAGTGTCCCAAAAAGTTAGGCATCTAAATCCATAGTTGGTCACCTAAATAAAAGTGGCCTGATTTTTAGAGATGCAGAATGCAGTGGAGGTTGTGAGTGTTCAGCACCTTGAAAAATCAGGCCACTTTTTTCAGTGCCTAAACACAGATTTAGGAGTCTAACTTAGGCACTTCCATGTGTACTATCTTTCAAAACACAAAGAAAGTATAATACTTAAACATTGTTGTGAAGCACTGCTAATAAACAACTGTCAGGACATTACTGGGAGAATATACAATTTTTTATTACAGGCAAAATTAACAGATTTACAAGAAAAGGTGACATTTGTGGAGCTGTTGCATGATATGTAATGAATATTGTTCCCCACATCGTGTAACTCCCTGGTGAGCTTTAGCAATGTCTAATCGCATGGGTTCCATTTTTTTTCCAGATGAGCAAGAGGCAGTGCAAAAGAGGACTTTCACAAAATGGATCAACACTCATCTGGCCAAGGTAATAAACATCTTGGAAAGATCTTTTTTTTTAACTCAAATCCTGCTCTGCAGTTAACTAGGCACTGGAGGGTGTAAGGCAATGGAACCTCTGCAGTTCTGCTGATTGGGATAGAAGTAGGTTGCAGAGACCCCTCAAAATGGGATCCACATTACTTGTATGTTATAGAGGTTTAATCTGTTTCAAGATGACAATGGTTTTGGGATCTGTGGCATGGCCAGTAGAATCACAACTGCTCAGCTTCACTGGCCAAAACCCAGGGCTGGCGCAACCCATTAGGCGACCTAGGCGGTCACCTAGGGCGCTAACATTTGGGGGGCGGCAATCGCAGCGGCCAGATCTTCGGCTGTCCCGGTCGTCGTCGGTATTTCGGGGGCAGGACCTTCCGCCGCCTCTGTTGGGAGCGGCATTTCGGGGGCGGGACCTTCCGCCGCCTAGGGTGGCAAAAAAGCTGGCGGTGCTCCTGCCAAAACCCCTTGCCTGGGAAAAAAGGGTAGCACAGCAGCTGCTACTACAGTCAGTAGGAAGTAATGTGTGACTGCCTTGTACAAAACAGGACATTATGCAAGCTGAGCAGCGTTGCTACTATCACTCAAAGTATAGTAGGATAAAGCTTGACCCAGCTGCTCCTTAGGTGCTCAGTCTCATAGGGTATGTCTACACAGCAAAGAAAAATCTGCAGCTGGCCCGTGCCAGCTGACTCAGACTCAGGCTGCAGGGCTGTTTCATTGCTGAATAGACTTCCTGGCTCGGGCTGGAGCCTGGGCTCTAGGACCCTGCTCCAGCACACAGCTGTATCTGTGATTATCAATTAAATCGGTAAATTACAATATTTAAATACAGGCAGTGCATTTTGAAGGTCATATTTTCTAAGTCATGTATCTAAAAGCCTGGAGAGATGTTTTACTCTATAGAATGCACTGGTTAATACATTCTCAAAAATGTCCAGGCTGAAAGGTATATTCAATTCTAAATATTCTAGATAATCAAATACATCCATCTGATATGGCCTACTGCGTTACTTTAATGGATCAACAAAGCTTACTTGCATCATAGAGGAAAAAATAAGAAAACCCCCCATATGAAATGAATTGACTTGGCTTTGCAGAATTCAGCTGCAAGAGCAAGGGCATTTTTAAACCATCCTGGTTCTGAGTGCTCAGGATTTGGAGTAGGAATGAGCTTCATCTCCCCAACCCTCCTGTAATAGCAGAGCATAGGCCATGATTAAGCAGAGCACTTAAGCACATGCTGAAGTCACATTTATTTCAATTGGATTTCAGGGGGACTTCAGCATGAGCTTAAGTGCTTAGATGAATCAGGCCATAAAGATTTGCTGGAGGGGGAAAAACTCACCTCTTTCTTTGGGATTCTTCTATTTTTGAGACAAACTTATTAATTATTATTCATTGCTAACAGTTGATCATTTCCATTAGGGATGTAAATACAATTTTTAAAAGTACCCATCTAAACTATTAAAATTATATTGGTTAACAGTTTAATCGTTAACAAGTTCAGCCATCTGCAACCGGAGAAGGCTGTTTGCACATGAGTGGTGTGTGCGTGCGAGGTGCCGGGAGCCAGGGCAGAGGTGGGGAGTGGGATGGGTGCATGGGAGAGGTGGCGGCCGGGGGGGGTGGGGGGGAAGCATGTTGCAGAACTCGGGTGGCCGCCACCAAGTGGGTGGAAGTTGGCAGGGACTTGGGGGCCCAGTAGCAGACTCTATTAGGGCAGGAACATCCTGCCTGGCACATGTCCCTGCAGTGACCACCGCCGCCTCCCCCAGGTATCAGCAGAGGAGAAGGAGCTGCTGGAAGCAGGGGGAACCCAGAGGCACCTGATTTACCGATCTGTTTTAAACGTTAACTGCAGTATATTAACAGCAAGACTAATACTTACTGGTTATCTGTTTAACCATTAATATTTTAATATTTTACATCCCTAATCTCTACAGGCCCACAAGTGTTTGTCTGTCCCTTAACAGGATTAGTTTACGAAGTTTAGTTTCAGAAAAACAGAAGGAATATGCTGAATATTCTATTGAGTGTTAAAGTGTTATCACACTAGTCACAAACATGATTTTGAATAGTGTAAAAAATGTGTACGTCAACTTCTTCATACTTTGTAGTATCTGCTGATGAGATTTCTAAACCCCTGGAATGCACCCATACTCTTGATATATAGGGAAAGAAAGTAAAGACTCCTATGTGTAGATTGTCTAACACTTCCCACATAAAAAATTCTTGTGACCTTTACTTGAGCTACTCTCACACTTCTGTTGTTTTCAGTAGACCATTGACATTTGGCAGGGGAAAGCCCTGGAGATACATCTTTCTTTTTCCCCATGAAATTCCATTCAGGTTTGGTGAAGATATAAACTTTTAAATTTTGTCCATCTGCCAGAATAATAGCCAATCTTGACCATTCCAAAGTATTGGGGTCATGCCTCCACCATAGAAACTGCTCATGGTATCCTGGGAACAGCCAGAGCAGCTGTAGTGAGGGGATGGGGAGCAGCCAGGCCCCATTCCACTAGACCATCACAGCCCAAACACATGGTCCATGCCAGAGGTTCTCAACCAGGAGTCCAGGGTCCTCTGAGGGGCCGCAAGCAGGTTTCAGGGGGTCTGCCAAACAGGACCACTGTTAGACTTGCTGGGGACCAGGGCAGAAAGCCAAATTCCCACTGCATGGGGCTGAAGCCTGGGGCCCTGAGCAACTTAGCTTCATGGTGCCCCTTGTGGCATGGGGCCCTGTACAACTGCCCTGCTTGCTATCCCTTAACCCCAGCCCTGGCTTTTATATGCAGAAAAGCAGTTCTTGTGGCACAGGTGGGCTGTGGAGTTTTTATAGCATGTTTGGGGGGCCTCAGAAAGAAAAAGGTTGAGAACCCCTGGCCCATGCAATCTTAGTTCTGCATTCTTGTTTGTATGTATTAGGATACGGTTTGAATTGCACGATCACATACTGTTTTTTCCCTGCCTCATTCAGTGGAGAGGATGGACACACAAATAGGAAGAATTAACGTTTCAAGGGCAACTGTAAATCTGACATTTTCTAACTTTCAAGTGTTTGACTTCTAAACCTACATAACATTGTTAACATAATTTTTGTATGTAATATATTTAAAGCATTCACTACTAGCTAAATACTACATTTACCGTTAATTAAAACCAACTACCTCGAGGTTGTAAGCTTACAGTCTTTGGCAGAGAATATAGCTCGCTATAAAGCTCATAAAGAAATTCAAAGTGAAACCTGGCCCCACTGAAATCAGTGAGAGTTTTGCTATTTACTTCAGTGGGGCCTGGATTACATCTTTAGTGTTTTTAGCCTTTTCATTTTCAGAAACTGGCCTCTTGTTATCTCATGTTATATTTTGCCTTCTATTGAGTTAATAATCTTTTTCTGAAACTTGGGAAGTTAGCCTTTAAAAGGAGATTGTTTTTTAGATGTCAAAGTAAATAAATTTGGAGTGCAAATAGTATAAAACTCATCACATTTATTGCCTAAGAATTGTTTTTTATAATGATGGTTGTTCAATAAGCAAGCTTCATTCCGTATTACCCTGTTCCTCTCCTGAGAAACCTGTCTTGCTTGTTGTGACATACTATAGTTCTCAGAAGTCTTGATTTAGCATCTGATCGATACTTGTCTTTTTATATCCCTCACATGTAAAGCACAATCCAGTTCTAACTAGGTTTCATAGGAGGCAATATTATTTTGAGGTTGTAGATAGGGAACTTTCCTGATAATGGACTTATAATAAGTACTTAAATTTAAAATACATTGATTGTTCTTCATAGGTAAACATGATTTTGATATGAGGTTTATCAAGAAAATAGCAAAAATATCATGCTGTGAAACAAAATGTTTTTATTTCCTTTCTTCTAAGAAATCACACATCATTTTAGGTATTCTGGCATCATGTGAATATATTTAATAACTGATTAGAAACATTTTATAGCAAATTCCAGATGATTTCTAGGACAGAAATATTTTTACAGAGATTTGAATGCTGTACTAAAACTGTAAATGCCAAGTTTTAAAGTGCTGGACAATGAAAATCTGATAAAGATCTTGGTATGAGCAATGTTAACTTTCGTGATAATCTGCATTCAACAAGTAATATATGCAGAAATCTATTTTTCTGTTTAAAGTGAATTTAGTACCAGTTGTACTTGCAGCCCTACAGTACTAAAGATGTTGTACTTGCAGCCCTACAGTCTGATTTCCTCTGTCCCAGAAAGAACAACTTTTGCTTTAGGATGAAATGGTAGTTCAGCCTCCATACCAATTCATTTTGTGACCTCTGCTGCGACCTTTTGAGAGGAGACTCAAAGAGCTTGCTTTGTTTTGCCTAACCAAATGAAGGCTGAGGGGAGATACGACTGCTTCCTTTAAATACATCAGAGGGGTAAACAGCAGGGAAGGAGAGGAGTTATTTAAGCTAAGCACCAGTGTTGACACAAGAACAAATGGATATAAACCGTCCATCAACAAATTTAGGCTTGAAATTAGGCATAGGTTTCTAACCATCAGAAGAGTGAAGTTCTGGAACAGCCTTCTAAGGGTAGCAGTAGGGACAAAAAACCTAACTGGCTTCAAGACTGAGCTTGATAAGTTTATGGAGAGGATGGTATATTGAAACTGCCTACAATGGCATGTGGCTCCTCTGTAACTGCTATAGCAAATATCCCCAGCAGCTGGAGATGGGACACTAAATGGTGTCCCATCTCCAGCTGCTGGGGATATTTGCTATAGCAGTTACAGAGGAGCCACATGCCATTGTAGGCAGTTTCAATATACCATCCTCTCCATAAACTTATCAAGCTCAGTCTTGAAGCCAGTTAGGTTTTTTGTCCCTACTGCTACCCTTAGAAGGCTGTTCCAGAACTTCACTCTTCTGATGGTTAGAAACCTATGCCTAATTTCAAGCCTAAATTTGTTGATGGACGGTTTATATCCATTTGTTCTTGTGTCAACACTGGTGCTTAGCTTAAATAACTCCTCTCCTTCCCTGCTGTTTACCCCTCTGATGTATTTAAAGGAAGCAGTCGTATCTCCCCTCAGCCTTCATTTGGTTAGGCAAAACAAAGCAAGCTCTTTGAGTCTCCTCTCAAAAGGTCGCAGCAGAGGTCACAAAATGAATTGGTATGGAGGCTGAACTACCATTNGTGTCCCATCTCCAGCTGCTGGGGATATTTGCTATAGCAGTTACAGAGGAGCCACATGCCATTGTAGGCAGTTAGGGCTCTGAGTTACCAGGTGTCTGGCTGGTGGGTTTTTCCAACATGCTCAGGGTCTAAGTGATCGCCATATTTGGGGTCAGGAAGGAATTTTTCCCCAGGTCAGACTGCCAGAGTCCCTGGGGTTTTTCACCTTCCTCTGCAGCATGTGGCATAGGTCACTTTCAGGTTTAAACTAGTTTAAATGGTGGATTCTCTGTAGCTTGATTTGAGGACTTTAGTAACTCAGCCAGAGGTTATGGATCTATTGTAGGAGTGGCTGGGTGAGGTTCTGTAGCCTGCAGTGTGCAGGAGGTCAGACTAGATAATCATGATGGTCTCTTCTGGCCTTAAAGTCTATAAGTCTATGAGACCTGCAACAAGATGCCTATTACGATATGGGCACTAAGAACTGGACTGATATTTTCACCTTATTCCACATTGCTCACCAAACAGCCATTACATGGTAATGACTTTCTGACACTATCAGCATGGCTCAGAATCAAACTTGGATCCAAAGATGGAAGGCTTCATATTCCATTACCAGTCCCCTAGGCAGGTACTTTTGAAAACAGGTGTGTCCAGAATCCTGGTTGGATAGTCATGGTCATGGTAAGGTCCATAGTTCTGTAACAATAGGTCTTCAGCTGGCCTGTATATTGGAGGGCAGCATCCCTTCCACTAAAAAACACCCTAGTTTCATTCTGCCGCCTCAGCTGCAGGCAGAGTTTATGCCTAGGTCCAGTGGTTCCTCCCTTTAGGCTGAGGGGAGGGTCCTTTAGATGTGAGTGGGGCCAAACCCTCCCATCCCTGGAACCTCAATAAGTGCAGGCAGCGTTCACTAAAACATCCCTGTATGGTGAACAAAGAAACATGTCCCTGTTTCTCAACAAAATAAACTGCCCTCATCTAAATTGTTAGCTGTGCTTCAGGGCTGCACTGGGCTTAGAGGACTTCCACTTTATTCTCCCCTCTATTTTATTTCTCTGTTGAGGTACTGCAGCAGCTGAAACCTCTGGATTCTCAGGGAGTGGCAGGCAAGGACAAGGAGAACAGGAGAGAGAGAAGTTTTCAAACCCCGAAATTATATGGTGGCAGTAAAAAAGGGACACAACACCCCAAATTTCATATTTCATTGGTAGGGAGAGGGGAGAAGAAGGTGACAACAGAGAGAGAGGAATGAAGAGAAGGATTTTATACAACTCCTCCCTCCCCAAAACCTTAAAAAAGACTGAAAATGATGCAAAATTCATGTACAGGAAAAACACCAAAAAGCATTGCCAGAAGGCGGTATGGCCAGGCCAAGTATGTGATGTGCTGCTTCTGCTCCACTTGTGAGCATCCTTGGGAGCATCCACCATAATTTAAAAACATGGAAGTGGTATCACTTCCTGACCACTCTTGGAGTGAATGCCGCATGGGGCTAGGCTGATTCAGGGATGTGTGATTTACCATTGCTATGTTCAGTGACTGGTCCTGTAGTGTTGCTGTAAGTTTAATTGGTTTGCCTCCTGTTGCTCTCAATAAATGCCTGCTTAGCATTTTCATGATACATCAGATTGATACCTTCTGCCTTTTTTTGGATGTGTACTACAAAGTTTCACCATAACTGATTTCTGCCTTGTATCCTGGATTATAAGCAACTGATAGCTCTGCTGATCCAGAAAAGTTGCTTAGGGCTAGTTCCTTGTTAATAAAAACAATGAGGAGTCCGGTGGCACCTTAAAGACTAACAGATTTATTTGGGCATAAACTTTCGTGGGTAAAAAACCCACTTCTTCAGATGCATGGAGGCTGAAAAAGTGGGTTTTTTACCCATGAAAGCTTATGCCCAAATAAATCTGTTAGTCTTTAAAGTGCCACCGGACTCCTCATTGTTTTTGTGGATACGGATTAACACAGCTACCACTCTGATACTTGGTTCCTTTTTAATTTCTCTTTGGAGAGGAGAGTTAGAATATGGTGACCTCAAAGAAGATACTTGTGGCCAGATTCTACAATACTACTGTGGCTGGGCAGATCTGCATCCCCCTTTCTGCCTCCCTAATTTACTAAATCCTTTCTGCTCCCCTAACCCAGCAAGCCACCTTCTGCTATGCCCGTTGAGCATCAAATCTGTTCTGTCCTTCTGTCAGGTGTACCATTCGCAGACTGGTCCAAGGATTTTTCTTTAAATGTTGGCAACTGTTATTTTGGACACAAGCTCCCACTGAAATGTAATCTACTCTGTTTGTCTAATCTAATCTTATTTTAGTGTGGTTTAGTCTAATCTTATTTTATCAAGTGTGTCTAATCTATAACAGGTCGATCACCTTGGTAAGTGAGGATTGAATATGAGTGGTATCTGAGTCCTTAATAAATCTCCATGAAATGTAAGGTTTTTTGTGTGCTTTGTGTAATGTAACAGTTGATCAATGTAAGGTTAGGTTTATTTTTAGTTATGAAATCATAAGTGAATGAATGTATCTTTAAATTTATAGAATTTAGGTTTATACAAAGTTATAAATAAAAGTAAAAAGGGGAATGGATATCTCCATGGATTGTTAATGAGATATGGAATTGCTTTACCTTTAGTTTACTTATTTGATTCTAGCTCAAGATGAACATCACTGAAACACTCACAATAGATAAAAAATAGATACAAAATATGCTGAAAATATTTTCAGTATACAATGCATATTTAAAATCTCCAGTCAGTCAAAAGTTACTAACTAAAAAGCTTGAGATAATTTCAAATTTAAGGCTACAATCCTGTGAAAACATACCTGCTTAACTTTGTGCATGAGAAAACCCACGAAGACAGTGGAACTACTCATATTCATAAAATTAGGCATATGCCTGATTGCACAGGATTGGGGGTTGGGCCTTAAAATCAAATTGTTTGAATGTACTCCAAAGTTTTTGGAGTTAGGTTATTTATCTCTGTCCAGAGCAGGCGTAAAAATAAATCTGAAATAATTTGAGAAAGCTGCCTGTTCCTGATTTTGATGAATTTATCTAAGGCCTGAGTTTAACAGCACTGCAAAGTTAAATTGAAATATTTGCAACACTGATTTAGTACAGCAGTTCTGGACAGCAGTTACTCAAGAGTTTTCCATTTCAGTGTTTGTTCTGAATTTTTAGATAAGCCTTGAGTGATTAAAGAAGAGGAAATAATGATGTTCACTGTCAGAAAAAACAAAAGACCTATCTTTTTCTGCTAGTGTTATCATTGGCAGAAGGTGATTGAAAATAGTAATTTCAAAGCTTTAGAAAAGGCAATAAACTAGACACAAGCTTAACCAGTCAGGAAATGTCAGCTTTCCTTCGAGTGTTTGTCTTTATGCACATTCCAGTGACAGTGTGCATGTGTCTCATGAGCCAGAAGTTGGAGTCTTTTTGGCCAGCAGTACCCGTAGGGCACTCATGCACTCTTTCAGTCCTCATGCTCTGTAGCGAGATCATATAAGAGTGAGGTTTGCCAGCTAGTTCCTCTCGCTTCCTCATGGCTTAGAGATGGAACCCTGACTGTCTGAGATACTGCCAGCCTTTCTAGTATAGTTGATAGCTTATTACTTTTGCAGTTTAGTTCATAGTTAACCAGTAATTATAGTTGTTCAGTTGCTTTTAGTCTTAGAGTTTTATTTGTCGCTGGTATGGCGTCGTCTGGTTCTCCCAGATTCAAACATTATCCTTCATGTGAAGGAATTATCCTAACCTCAGATGGACACTCAGAGTTCCTTTGTTGTTTGGGAGAATCACACTTTCCCAATAAATGTGCAATTTGTAAGTCCTTCAGCTCCTATGTTAGGAAGCACTTGAAGGCCCACCTTCAGGTCTTCCTGATAACTAAATTTATGAGACCCACTTCCAACTTGGGCTTGCTAGATGACACCCCTTCCCCCGCCCCCAGTTCAGGGACCTTCAGAGCCCAAAAGCGAAAGTGCCAGGCTTTTTGCTGTTGAGAGCCTCGACTAGAACCATGGCCATGATAACAGAGTCGTCCTCTGACAAGCTGCAGGGAGCCAGAAGCTCCAGAGGTAGATTGCTGAACAAGGCTTCCTCTGAGAAGAAAACCTCCCTTGGTGCTGAACATCATCTGGGACTTTGCAGCTTAGAATGGTTCCTGCTGAAACTCAGTCTTGTGCTGGTTCCCCGCCACACATGGTGTTCCACTCAGTGTCCATGAGAATGCATCCTAAATTTCTCACAGAAGCAGTGACAGTATTCCATTTGAATCAACAAATACATCTACCAATATTCATCCCGAAACACCATGCAGCCAGATCTGAGGCAATGTTGCATACATTAAGAGAGTCTTGGCTTGCTGCTTAAACAGAACAAAACCCTTTAGAACATCAGCAGGACTGTTTTGTCTCTATTGCAGACAGGACAAAAGGTTCTGCAGTTTATCCCAGAGACTATTGAACAGGATTTCCAATTGCAATAGAACCTTCTACAAGGTGACCAAGGTAGATCCACAGTCCACAATCAGAGGTCACTCCGCTAGAGCACAAGCTGCATCAGCAGCATCACTGCAAAACTTAACAGTTTTACATTTTACATTTGTAAAGCAATGACTTAGGCTTCAATCCACATGTTCACATGACACTATGCTCCGACTGAAGCCTCCAGGTCCAGTGCTGCATTTGATAAAACCCTTCTTCAGTCGTTGTTTACCTAACTACTCCAAGATCCCATCTCCTTAACAAAATTTCTGCTTGGGAGTCACCATCAGTTGAATGTGCATAGGGACAAGCACTTGAAGGAGAGCAAAAAGTTACTTACTGTGTACAGTAACTGGAGTACCTCAAGCTATATTGTCCATATGCAGATTCCACAACCTGCCCTTCCATCCCCTCTAACTCAAAATCCTTACCTCCAGGGATTCTACAGTGAGAAGGAGCCAAATGATGATTGGTGGGCCTCATCCCATTTGCTCTCACTTCAAAGCACGAGGTCTGAAAGAGCACATGGGTATTGCTGGCCAAAAACCCTCTCATCTCTGGCTCATGAGGTGCATATGGACAACACATCTCAAACAACCCTAGTTACTCTACACAGTAAGTAACTTCTCATTCCCCCAACTTTGGGAATACCTACAGTATTTATCTAACTTCTGCTACCAAGTGTCAGGCAGAACAGGCTACTTTCTGAAACAGACACCCACAGAAATGAACTAATATGGTTCACTTAATTATATAAAAAGGAGAATGGAGAGTATCAGAAAACAAAAGCAGATGAGGGATAATAAACCAAAATAAAGCTAAGATTGAAAGGTTTTTAGGATATATTTATGAAACACTACTCTTCATTGTCATGTTGTACTATAGATGTATCTCTATATTCAGGATTGTAAATTGTAAAAAAAAAAAAACCTCTATAGGTTTAGAAAAGAAAAGGAAATAGAAATATAACCAAGAATAAATATTGTCATCTATAATAATAGTTACTGAATTTTTGAGACCATAACAAGGTCTTATCTAGTCAACTGTGAGCTTAATTGTAATAATACTTTGCACTTAGAATATGTAGTGGCTTCATACAAGGAGCTGAATAGTTTACATCTATTAGATAAGTAACCATCAGAATTGGGTACTATTATATTTATTTTTAAAATGGGGAAACTGAAGCATGGATAAACTAAGTGACTTGCATGGAGTCACGCAATAAGCCAAAAAACAAGCAATCTAATGTTGAGAAGAAAACCCAGGAGGTTTGACTCCCAGTCTCCTGCTTCAGTAATTATGGTATGTTTTCTTTAATAATTAAACATTGGTTAAAGATATCCTTGGAAAAAAAACTGCCACATTAAGTCTAGGGCTTAATCCTGCAGCCCTTACTCACATGGATGGCACCCAAAGCTATGAGCATGCCTGTAGAGAGGGGGCATGTGACCTAGAGGCTTCAGGATAAATCCTTTAAATTGGCATTGAGGAGTAAAGGTCAGATATTCAAAACTGCCTTTGAAATTACGCACATCAGCTTGTTCAGACAAATCAGTGCAAACAAATCAGGTAATTGCACACACAGATATCAATTTGTGCGAATGAGTGCATGTGCCAGATTTGCTCATACAGTTTTGAAGCTATTTGAAAATTCAGCTACCACTTATTTTAGTAACAGAAGTCTCACAACATTCTAGAGATCATTTTACAGAGGATCTGCAGAACACTATTGTTTTCATTTGTACAGCACCAACAGTGATTTTTAGGCAGTGTACTCAGGTGTGAAGAAAGATTCAAAGCAGTTACCGTTTAGAGAGACAACAGAAAAATACAGAAAAGGAAATGCAATGCAACCAAAAACAGTAGGCCAGAACAGAGAAGTTTAGCAAATGTCTTGTTTGTTCCATGATTTTTGTCTGGGTTTTTCAAAAAGTTTTCTGTTACTTAGTTTAATACTTCTGAGAGAGGAGAGACTACAGTTTGTAGGCTGTTTAAAAATCTGCTTTTCTGATTTTAATAATTACATACTAAGTATACTCTAAATTGTAGTGCTTTCAATGTTCAAAGACATTTTCTGAATACTAGCACAACAAGAGGTCAGTTTCAAAGAGCAACAGGATTATCCAAAAAATTCCCACATTAAGTTACATTTGTGATCAGTTCTAATCTATATTTAAATAAAATACTTAGTATGGGAAAATATCAGTTTGCTAACCTTTAAAAAGCTTCCCAGTTAATTCATATGCCTCCCACAGCACTCATGAATTTACTTGTGGTGAGTGTGCCTCACCACTCATGTCTTGCCTCCTCACAGCCACTCTTAAATATCATTATTACCACAAATGTAACCATCATGCAGTATGTGCTGGAGTTATGGAAAAGTTAGTGTTGATATAATATGTGTGCTTTGCTATTGCTTTGATATTTTGGAGGAAGTAAGCAGACACCTAAGGCCTTGTCTTCCTTAGGCAAAGAGGGTGTTAACACATCAGCTAACAAACTAAGATGTATTAAAATCCTAGTATAGACAAGGCAAGTTGTAGTTTACATACATGTTAGGTGATTGAGGAAAATTTGTTTACAACTTGACTTGGCTACACTAGGATTTTAATGTATGTTAGTTAATATATGTTAAAAATACACCCCTTTTCCTAATGAAGACAAGGCCTTTGTTGTCTGCTTACTGCTTCCAGTATAACAAAGTATCAAAGCAATAGTAAAGCATATATATTATATCAACACTAACTTTTCTATAATTGCAGCACATATGGCATGTTAAGATCAATGTTATTGATTCAGTCACTATAGCAGTAGACCAATCACAAAGCCAGTGTCTGGATATAGATCTAATATTTTCTAAAGTTCAGGTATGTTTGTACCACGAGTTTCTACAGATTTCATGTTAACATTTTGACAGTAAAAAGCAACAGAGGGTCCTGTGGCACCTTTAAAACTAACAGAAGTATTGGGAGCATAAGCTTTCGTGGGTAAGAACCTCACTTCTGATGCAAGTCTGAATTTTGACAGTACACACTGGTAGTTGGATGGAATGCTTGTTAAGTTCTGGTCCATCTCTAGTATAAATAGTATTCAGTAGATTTTAACTTTATTCACATTTTTAACAAAAGGTAATGACTTGGAGACTACCAAGGAAAAAGTACATGTTAGCTGACTCACATTATTCAAGTTGACATTACATATGCAGCCAAGGGACATGTGCTTATCTATTCTAGCAAAAGGATCACTCTGTGTTAGTGTGAATGGAAAGTTTTTCCATGAAAAACAGGAATTTTATTAAAGCTATCATATTTAGTGGTGCATATACAATAATATATAAATAAATATCTAAAAACTTTTAAGTGTCAAGAAGTTTGTGCATACTACTTGGGATATACTGATTTTCATAGGTACACGGAACTGAACTACAATAAGGCTGATGTCCACAGCAACCTTAAAAAGAAGAGTTAGTGATTGCCATTAAAAAGTCAACATTTGCTAACCATTCTCACACTGGCATGAAATACTCCAGGAGATAATTGTGGTATCACAGGCATAACAGTGGGGGAAATGTTGAGTTTGTGACCACTGTATATTGATAATAAATACATTGGAGATGGATCGATGTGCGTGTTGGATTTTTTTGAAGTTAAATATCGCAGACTATATACGTGCTTCACATATAGGTGCTTCTAAATGCAATGTGCCAAATCATGCAGTTCTGACTTAGATCTTACTCAGGCAAAATCCCAATTCACTTCACCACACTCTGCCCCAATATAACCAGAATACAGACGGAAGTCAGTGAGAACTCTGAGTAAGAGCTGCCAAAGCATTTGGCTTTATATTTTTAAGTTTGTTTCTGCTAAATCAGTAATGTTTTAACTAATGCAGCGTGTCCACGGCAGCATACAAAAAAACAGAACAAAAAAAGTTGTTATGTCCTTTACTTATCGTTCGTAAGAAAGAGTCTTGAGTTATTAGCTATGCATACACGTTATTTTTAAACGGGTCCTTAGATGCTTTTCTCTTTTGAAACAGATGTCAACATTTTAATGGCAGTAGAAGACTTTACATTATGATGTATATTGCATCAAGCATTTTGGGTTAGGAAGCAAGCTACCTATCTAATTTCCAGTTTATAAGGGAATGGTACCAATCTAGTAATTGTGTATTGCACAAAAGTTAGTTCTTAAGTGTTCATATGTCACTTATCTGTGTTTTCTACTTCCCTTTTATCCCTTTTGTACTGGTTTTATTTATAGCTCCATGCACGTGTTCTCTTCTGCTATGCACTGTTAGTGATTGTAAAGAGAAAAAAATAAGACAACTTCAGTCAATAGAATACGCTGAGGTTTATTTTTACCAGCTAGCACCAGCAAGAAATGAATTGCAGTCTCTTAATTTAAGAGGAACTGTTGTGGTTTCCTTACTTCTCAGCATTTGGTCTCAAAATCTTTGCTGTCAATAATTTGGTTGTTTCTTTGCCACTTCTCATCTTTTCCAGCACTCTTTATATTTTGTCTCCTTTTCCAAGTTCTATGAAATCTGTCTTCAGAGATTTAGTTTGCATGGAAAGCACAGCATTTTAGAAGTTAAATTTTCTGGGAGAAATCCTGGTTTCATTGAAGGCAATGGCAAAATGACATGATTTCACTCACTGTTATTGATGTGATGACCGCCCTTATGGATCATTATCTTCACTGCTAAATCCAAATACTTGAAAGAAGTACAATGTTGCTTCAAAATTTACATGGGAAAAAACATCACAGAAGGAAATGAATTGTATCTCTACAGTATCTGTAGCATGTAATGCAAGATTGCCTGGGACAAATCCATTCTTAGTGAATTTGTTACTCCATTGATTTCACTGGAGTCACAGTGAGGAAGAGTTTGGTCTAGCATCGGGGTATTAGTAGAAATGTAAGTGTGGTAAGCAGAGGGTTTTTCTTTAAACAAAATTATTCATTAATCTGATACTGTTCAATTTACCTGCCGGTGTTTGGTGACACTGGCATATCAGAATGAAAAGAAGTGTACATGTTATTCTGATCATCTTTTTTAAAATTGTACAACACAGGTGTACAGTAATCTAAAGGAAACCTGAAGTTCTCTTACTGTAGCTGTCAGAGCATAACCACATAAGAAATCTTAAATGTACAGACTCATTTCAACAAAAGAATGATCTTTTCACCTAATGCTAAAAGTATTTTTTCATAGAAGAAATATATAATCTAGATTAAACAACAAAGGGAGAGTATTTTCAGTGTTGGAGGCTACAAACCTGGGGATGCTTTGCATTTTCCTGCCTTGTTATATCATCACTGCTCCTGAAAGGAAATGCTTCTTTTTTTATCTCCAGCTTTTCAGTTACTTTCTGTATTAACTGTACAAGAGCAGTACATCAAGTTAGTTGTGCAAGCATGATTTTTCAGATGTACATCTGATATAACCATAAAACAAAATAGGCACTTCTTTTGCAGTTTAGTGTATATTAGTCCCTGATGCTCATAGGTTATGTTCTCACTTATTTATCTGTTTAGTCACTGTAACAATTATTGCCCTGCATGACTTCTGTGAGCTCAGGGTTTTTTGTTTGTTTCTTTTTTTCTAGGTTTTACAAACAATGAAGACTGAATTTTGTTATTGTTTCATTATGTTTATATTTTATATAAAGAAATAAAGTTTAGAAAAAAAAAGTATGCACCTGAAAAATCGATGTTATTGTTGCCCTATTAGACAATTATCAGCAACAAAACATGTGGATGCTTATAAACTTGAGGTGAAATCCTGGCTTCAGTATAGTCAGTGTGAATTTTTCCAGTGACTTCAATGGGTCCAGGATTTCACTATATTTTTTGATCTGCTAGGTTAGGGGAAATGCATGAAATTGTTATTGTACTATCCAATTGATAGAGTTACATAAAATGGCATAAGAAGTGTCAAAGCAGTTGAGAAAGTAGAGTTTAATGATGACATCTTGTTCAGAATATCTGGAAACAAAATCTGTTTAAGTATATTTTCAATATTATCATGTTGTCTCTGAAAATTTAATAGCATGTGTTACAGTAATTTGTCATGAGCGGGAACTGATATTCTGAGTAACTTAGTGTTGGAGAACTGCAATGCCTCAAGGAGAAAGAGGGGGGGAAATATGGCAACCTTCTGAAACAATTGTCAGCAATGTAAAAGTAGTACTGTCACTCCAATAGCCCCAACACACTAAACACTTCTTGCCACACCTTGTCTTCCCTTCATACTACTCACCCAGTTGTATGTTTCAGGTTTAGAGACAGTTGAAATTCCTATACCGTATTGAATACTAGGTGGATTATGAGATAAATCAAAATATGGCTGTAATTTTGTATTCAGGAACTGTGTGTTTGACCTTACTTAGTAGTTTCTTAATGTGCATGTCAACATTGTAAATTCCTCCCAAGTTTACAGTTTTTAATAAGAATGATAGATTTTTGAGTTTCTACAGCAAAAATGATGGTGAA
This sequence comes from Trachemys scripta elegans, assembly GCF_013100865.1. Classification (NCBI taxonomy): domain Eukaryota; kingdom Metazoa; phylum Chordata; order Testudines; family Emydidae; genus Trachemys; species Trachemys scripta. Next base: position 92,270,817 of record NC_048300.1, read on the forward strand.
TCTAAATGTAGATGAAATATGCTTTTAGGTTTGGAAATCAGTAGTGATTATTGAAATTGTAAACATTCACTCAAAGCTGGGACTTAAGGTAAAGGGTTCAGTGATGTGGGCTTAAAGTTTAAGAATATTTAAGGTGCCACCGTATTATTTTTTACATTGCACATCTGTATAATAACTTTGTATCCTGCAAGTCTATGTGTTCATTGCAAGTGGATGTGGAAGCTATGCATGGGCATTATTAATAAGATTAAAAAATAGGCATAGTCCTTCATATGGAGAATCTAAGCCTATTGTTTGCATGTTCCCTTCCTCTCAAGAACACAGAATCAAAAACAGGACTAATTGTGGGAGGGCAAATTAGTGTGCATGAACAGACTTAAGCTGAAGTGGGATCCTGAGCATGAAAATTGAACATGTAACTATACACTCCTCTCTTTGACCTTAATGCTGCTAGTAGGTGGGAATAACTTGGCAGCTGCATATTTCACTAATGCAGAATATAGCTCCCTTTCATTCTCCGTCCCTCTTGTCATTTTTACCTGGATCTTACGGCTAGTCAATGGAGCTATGCTGATTTATATCAGCTGGGGTCTGGCCCTATATGTTCAACATTCCATGCCTTCCCTGTGCGGGGCAGTAGATTTATTTCAGGTCCTTCCATTATGATATTAATGCATCTTGTATTACATTCCAGAGCCAGCATTGCCAAATGATAACTGGCCCATTAAACCATTGCTGACAAAGACCAGATTAATTTTCTGTCCCTTTCTATTTTAACAAAGTAGTAGTGTTGGTAGTTATGATATCTGATTTCTTTTCACCTTTCAGCGCAATCCCCCCTTGGTGGTCAATGATCTGTTTGAAGATATCAAAGATGGGGTTATGCTACTTGCTCTTTTGGAGGTTCTTTCTGGTCAGAAACTGGTAAGGATTTGTTTCCATTTGAATTGAGATAAGATGGCTCTCTGAACTTCTAAGTTGATTATTATAATTAAACAGTTTTCTGGGTTTTTTGTTTTACATTGTAATACATGAAAGACAACAGGTGCTTGTGTGTTACAGCATAAAACAAGCTTATTAGCTGTGTGGTCTGCCGGGTTAAGGTATTGGGAATACTTTATTATAGACTGACATTTTTTGTTTTACTCCCTGTTTGTGATATGCTGAAAATATGCACACAGTGTCTGTTGCTTTTTGTTTTGTCTTTTTCCAATCAGCAAATGTTGATTATTTATATGCATCTTAGCTATCAGTGGGTACGTGTTTCACTGGAGCTTAACATTAAAATGACACTTTTGTTTTGTTTGTGTACCAGCATCATCAGAATCTGAAGTTGACAACAATCACAAATCATTAGAGCCAGTAGAGGGAAAATAAGAACACACAGCATTTTCTGTACATTTCACAGAAATAGTGGCTATCTTACTTGTTTAGTTTATTCATTTCTTTATGAGAGTGGTGAATAGTTAATATTATCTAGAGCAGCGTTTCTCAATTGTGGCCACCGGCCACCCGAGGTTGGGCAGTGATTGGAAGGGGACGGGACGGGCAAAGCAGTAGCTCCTCCTCTGGGGCCACCAGCAGCGGTTGGGCCCTTCTCCCCTGTAGAGCCAGAAACACCAGAGGAGCAGGCAGCTAGTGTGAATTCTCCTCTTTCCTGGTGGCAGTAGGACTTGGGCTTCTGGCTTCAGCACTGGGTCGGTGGGCTCCATTCCCCCAGCTGCGGGTCGGTGGGCTCTAGGCACCTGGCAGTGGACTCTAGCTTCAGGTGCCGGCCCCACGCACATTGTCCCTGGCCCCCACTATCTCCCTAGCCTGCCATCCAGCCCCCTCATTGCCCCTAGCCTCTGCTGCCTTCCTACCCACCTCCTCATCCAGGGCTTAATTTGTCTCCTGGCTTGCTGGGGCTGAGTAAGTCTGCTGTGAAAAGTGATATTGGTATGTTTGTTAATATCACTTTTGAGGGCCTCCCAGTTAGCTAGCAGACTTACTAGCTAGCAAGTCTTTTTTTTTTTAAAAAAAGGGCAACCAAAAAAGCAAAAGAAACAACAACAATAAAAAACAAGAACATGCAAAGTACCTTATTTGTGTTTCTATTCTGTTTAGGTCCAGTAAAGTACAGAGACAACTGTACATTATTTTTATTGCTGAGTCCGCAAACAAAACCCTACATATAAAAATTACAATGATTTGGACATGTATATAGACACACTTATTTGTTTTTCCTAAAGTTAATTAAGTATTTTAGGAAAAATTGTCAGAGCAGCCACCAGCAAGACCCACCAAAAAAAATTGTGAGAACCACTGATCTAGGGTCCGATTCTCATTTACACTAAGGCCCCTTTGTCCTGCTCTTCTAGCGAAAAGGGCCCCCATTTACACCATTTGAAGGCCCCTCTGCACTTCTAGAGTTGAGTGAAGAGGCTTTGGGGTAACTGAGAATCAGTCTTTAATTCTGGGGCCAACTTGGCCCTATGCGGGTCCGCAGAGGTGAGTAGGGTTATCCCTTAGGAGTGCCAGCCCCTTCCCAACCAGCCCAGGGATCAGATTGCAAGCTCCTAAAGGGTAGAGATAGAATCCTTCCCTGAACTCACTCTAGGGCTCAGGCATTTCACTCTGCCCCCTACTCAAGTCAGTATCTAAATGCCACACTTCAGCCGTTTTTCTTTAGTCGTATCTAGCTATCATCTGCTTCCATAAAATATAGGGAGGCATTTTGATTCCAGATGGCAACCTACACTAGATTATAACAGCTTTAAAGTCATTCTGATTGTGGGTCTAAACTACTTGCCAGTCTGACAGTAAGCATGCTTAAGGATACTTCGCTTGAATGTGGATTGCTTAATTTGAGTTATATGTTCTGAAGGGTTACTAGGATTTCTGCTGTGTTGAACTGCACTAGTTTTTTTACTCTGGTCTATGCTTTTCCGAGAAGGGAAGTCTCCCCCTTGTGGTAAAATGTTATTCATGATCCAAGAAAGGAACTTTACCTTAGTCAGTAGTGACATTGAAATTCATTATATCAAAGCCAACATAAATATACTATTGAAAGAAAAGAGGCAACGTAGACCCAGAAAAATGACTAGACTTTTAAAAAGCCACTGTATCAGGTTTACTGAAAGGATAGGCAAAAGAATAATAGATAATTTATGGGTTGAAAAGGACTTTTCATCCAGTATGATCCCAGAGTGTTTTATAATGTATATATAAGTATTAGTTAGGATTACCATCTATGGAAATACAGACACTCCTGGGGTGGAACATAGTTGGTGTTTTACAGTGCACAGCAACAGTACTCTACAGTTTAAGACAAGAAGTGAAGATTATTAGAACCCACTGAAATTGCAGGGGGAATTTCAGGATCCATAGCAGACCTTCGTTAAAGTTGTTTATGATTTTCTGAATAGGAATGAAAATGGAAATAGTTAATGATCTAGTGATACCAAAATGTGGATTGCCTATTAGGTGCATTCTGTAGAATGAGTTGTTCAAGATGGGGAAACCTATGGGTCTGGGTCTCAGAGATCCATTTTTCAGATATGAAATTTACATGATCATAAAACTTGTCTAGACTACACTTTGATTTTAAAATTTACTGAAGAGATTTCTTGAGAATGATACAACCATTCTCTATCTTTCTTGATGGAATAATGTATCACAGGATGATTAGATGTAAATTTTAATGTTCACTTTCAAATTTTAAAAGTTTGTGTCTTGATAACATTCAAAGACTTGTATGTCTCCCCGTTGGAGAAAATCCCGTGTTCAGAAAGGACTCATGATAATTTGCTGGCCTCAGAAAGGCTGCAAACCGTATTTGATAGAATTCCCCTGGAAAAAGTGAAAACATCTACTTCAAATTGAATTTTTGAAGTAATAACCAATATTATCATTCCCTTTGTAAACAATACTTTGGAGATGGCATGTTCACTTCCCTTACTTATGTGTCCAAAGAACAAAACCTGCTTAAATACATAAGCGTTATTGGGAAGAAAAATAGTTATTAGTATTATAGGAATTGTGATTTGTCATTTAATCTTCAGTGAATCTTCTGCATTTATATGTTCAGAAAAAAATGTAGTAAAGAATAGAGAAATTAGTGAATATTGTTTTTGACTAGCTTGTGTTGTGAGGTTGTTAACTAAATAGAACTTGATTATACTCTTGGATTGCAATACATAGATTTAAAATTTAAGCAAAGCTGTAAAATTCGCCTTCAATATTTGTATCTATTATTATATTTGCTGTATATCTATTTGCATATACAAAAATCCTAATTTGAGTGCATTCAATAATATTTTCACATATCAATCAGGTCACTGCACATGTACATGTGCTTTTATAGTGACATGGCCAACACTTTGTAAGAACGTTGGTATAAATCTGATTGTAATTTGCACTATTCTTTCTTTAAGCCCTGCGAGCAGGGACGTCATCTGAAGAGAATCCATTGGGTGGCTAATATTGGCTCTGCCCTTAAGTTTCTAGAAGGAAGGCGGGTAAGTTTAATTAACATTCTGTCAGCACCATTTTGTTTCCCCCTGTTGTTCTTTCCTGAAGTCCATATTCTATCTTCACCTAATTGCTGTAATCTTGAAGAGTCTGGGCTACACAGAATCCTAAGTATCTATGTGCTGTACATAGGTATGCTATAAAGGTATGCCACAATGAAATCCCAATATCAACTTCCAAGGTATGATATTTATAGTGCAACTTTTCTTTTTTGGACATTGAGCAACTATTAATGGACTCCTCAATTATTATGTGTTCTTCAGTTAATTTTCTTAGATCCCGTTATGAATACAGATAAAAAGCTGCCCTACCTGTTGATACATTTGGGGTAAGCAGCTCATCTGCAATTAGAACACATCCCCAAACTTAATTAAATGATATTTGCAAAAATAAATTCCCCAAAAGAATAGATGTGAGAACTTGAAAACATTCTGGTCATTATTTCCCTTACTGGCATTCAGGCCAAGATCCTGCCTGATTCTGGAGAAACCGAACTGTTGCCGTTTTAATACCAGAAATGAAACAAAACACACTAAATAAAATTCAGAATGTTCTTAGTATGAATGCCAAATAAAGTAATCCTACTTCTGCATGTATTCCTGGGTCTCCTCCTCCTGCTAGCTTTACTCTATTGACTGACGTTTATCTTTTTTATTAGCTTAGATGTCTTTAGTTCCTTTTTACATTTGGCTTTTTTTAAAATTTCTGCAACACCAGATTGCATTTGATAGCATAGTGATAAGAGAGATTAAACCTATGAACCAGCCGCCCTCAGTTGCCATCAGTGATTTTTGGCACATTTTGCTTCCATCTCACACTATGATATCTCTGACCTAATTACTTTTCTGCCACACAAGAGACAGTCATAGCAGCTCCCTGTAGAAATAAATCCAGCTCAGGTTGTTGGGTTTTTTTGGCTCAGTCGTGAGTGGGAAAGGTAGATTTCAAGAAAAGACAAAAATATTCCCAAAACAAAATTTTGCTTCAGCTGACCTAGTGAAGTTTGTTAATACAAACTGAGCTATAGCAGGCGTTCACCCTGAGAACTTTGTGCTCAAATGCAGTGAGGGCTGCCTTGCCTACTCAGACTGGTGCCACCAAAAAAATGACTAGGACCAGGGAAAGAGAGAACCCGGGGTGCAAAAAGAAAGACATACCTATTTTCCTTCTCTCAGAAAGGCCTGCGTAATCTTTAGTAGAGGACACATTATATAACCTAAAGCAATCTCATGTGATTTCCACTATTTCATCAAAAAACGCTCCTTCTGTACAGAAGGAAAGCTGGACCATCTATTGAAGGAGCCCTGGGATCCATCTTATGCTCTGTTGTTGAATGTTGTCTTTGGTCTCGGTTGGGGTAGCGAAGCTTTTGTCAGATAAGTTTTATGAATTTATCCAGTGATTCTACAAATACTACAGGGACATCTTTAAAAATGCAGCTAATATACTATATTTCTGTGGTAAGGCTGGGACTAGGGATTCACCCAAAGTTCCCTTTGAGCTACAGCATTGCTTGCCATTTTCATATATTTGGAGGTAGAATTGAGTGAGTCATGTACTGCATTGTGCAAAAATCTGAAAACTAATTGGCACTAACCTAATATCTTTCTGGACAAAACTGGGTTTTGCCCTGGACCTGGAAGATTTCCTTTCTAATTCCTCGATCAACTTTAATAGGGTACAAGCCAAAGAAAATACAGAACTTGAAAGGATATGTTCATATGAGCAGTTGCCTAATCAAAAGCTTTTTTGAGAGCCCTGTCAATCTTTTTATCTGTGGGATCTGTTAGGGAAGCTTCGCTCTCTAGAGGAAATGAAGATTTATTGGGGCTTGAGGCAGTTTTGTGGGATGAGCCCCCAAATATATATTTTTTGAGCGAGGCTATATACAGTAACTTTTCCTTGTTAACCAGTAGAAGAAATACAGAATCCTAGTTTCCCCAGGAGACTTATACCAGTTTTTTGTGGAGTGGATTGTCAAAATATCCTGTGGGGAATTCTCCTCTAGGGCTCTTTCTAGGGTTTCTGTGGGATTTTAAGAGGGGAGGGAGTTAGCTGTACAACCCTACATGAAAGTTTTGCCAAACAAACTGTGATCCTTTGCTTTAAATGTTATAGCACAAGGGTGGACAAACTTTTTGGCCCGAGGGCCACATCTAGGAATAGAAATTGTATGGCAGGCCATGAATGCTAACAAAATTGGGGTTGGGGTGCGGGAAGCGGTGCAGGCTCCAGTTGGGGTGTGGGCTCTGGGATGGGGTTGGGGATGAGGGGTTTGGCATGCAGGAGGGTGCTCTATGCTGGGATCGAGAGGTTTGGAGGGGGAGAGGGGGATCAGGGCTGGGCAGCGGGATGTGGGCGGGGGAGAGAGGCTCAGGGGTGCAGGCTCCAGGCAGTGCTTACCTCAAGCGGCACCCAGAAGCAGCGGCATGTCCCTTTTCTGGCTCCTACACAGAGGCGTGGCCAGGCAGCTCTGCATGCTGCCACGTCCGCTGGCACTGCCCCTGCAGCTCACATTGGAGCACCGGCGGGGGCCATTGGAGCATGTATGAGCCAGAGGGGGGCCATGTCACAGCTTCTAGGAGCCGCATGGAGCGGCCCCCGACCCTGCTCCCTGACTGGAGTGCCAGAGCGGGGCCATGTGGCTGCTAACTGGGAGCCACGTGGAGTGGCCCCCGACCCTGCTCCCTGGCTGCAGCGCCAGAGCAGGGTCGTGTGGCTGCTACTGGGAGCCACGTGGAGCGGTCCCCGACCCTACTTCCTGGTTGGAGCACTGGAGCGGGGCAAGCCCCAGACTCTACTCTCCAACGGGAGCTAGAGGGCCAGCTTAAAATGGCTGGTGGGCCGTATTTGGCCCGTGGGCCGTAGTTTGCCCACCCCTGTTATTGAAGCTTCTGTGGCGCCTCTGTTGCTGGATCAAAGGACATTTCCTTTCTCCATATGGTTAAAGGTCACATGAAATTAGTTTCCTATCCTATTAGTGCCAACCAACATTTGAAGGTTCTTCCACCGACCCCCACCATCATCCCCATCTTCCTCTCACAAACATACCTGCTTAACATGAACACCTTGGGAGTCCATGGTCAGAGATAACACAGTGACTGGAAACACCCAAGGAGTGTTTTAAAAATTATTGGTGGTTACTGGCAGTACTAATGCTTTTTACAGAAAAAAGGAGGAGCTGTCTGCCCGAGGATACAGAACATTGACATAAAATTAATTAATTAATTAATTCATATATTTTGGGAGTGCATGGCAGGGCTGAAATTCAGAAAAGTTATTCATGATTTACATCACCATAACTGACAGAAGAATCAGACCCACTATGTATTTATCTTTGCTTTTAAATGCTAATTCTGTGGATATTCTCTCTTATTCTGTTTCATGGATTTCTGTTTTGCTGTTACATTTTCTTTGATTCTACAGTCTATTGTATATTCAGCCTCTTCTTTACTGAGTTTTGTCTTTTGGTGTTATTTTGGTGAGCATATGTCTACTGGTTAGTGTAGGATCCTGAGGCCATGTCTACACTTACCGGTAGATCAGCACTGCTGCAATCGATGCAACGGATGTCAATTTAGCAGGTCTGATGAAGACCTGTTAAGTCTATGGGAGAACTCTCTCCCATCGATTTGTGTACTGCACCTCCCTGAGAAGAGTAAGGGAAGTCGATGGGAGAGCATCACCCATCGATGTAGACACTGTGGTATATCGACTTAAGCTACGTCGACTTCAGTTATGTTATTCGCATAACTGAAGTAGCATAACTTGGGTCAATTTACCATGGTAGTGTAGACCAGCCCTGAATCGGATTCTGATCCTGGATTCTGTTCTTGTCTTTGTGATTAATTTACTGCATGACTTTGGAAAGTCATTCATTCTTCTCTGTGCATCTATTTACTTATGTTTAAAAGATACATAATAATGCCGACTTCACTAGGGATGTAGTTAATCTTAATGTTGTTAAAGTCCTTTACAATGCTTGGATGAAAGGATCTCTACTAGACACGTATCTCATCTTTTCTTTTCAACGTCTGTTTATTCTTTTCTTGCTCCCCATTTATTTCCTGTTCCCTTCTTCTCTCTTTCCCTGATCATCTTCATACAAAATATGGCAAGAACAGCTTGTTCATAGCTAAATGAGTAATTTGAGCTAACAGCAAGTGAGTACAAGAATGGAATACTGTGGATTCTATGCATTGCATTGCTGATTAGACTTGTTACAGCAGTGCTTTCTTTACAATCCAGAATTTAATTACCAGTAAAATGAATTAATTTATCACATTAAGCTGATTTTATATATCACTGTTTCCTCTTTGCTTTTCATGCTAGTCCATGTACAGAGGATCACCGGTTGGTACAAAGATTTTCTGGAATTTTTAACTCTATAACAAACTTGCATAAGTACAAAAAGTATAAATTAAGTGGTATATTTTTTTCCATTTGAAGTTGAATATATTAATGGAACAATCCTGTATTGGCCAAGGTAGTAGTTTAGATTAGTTTTTACATGTAATGTCTATGATTTTATGATAAATCATGTTTAATCACAAACTGAAAAATATATTAATTTTGTTATACTTCCGTTTGTTATCTTGCTTCATTTTAAATCATTACTGTAGTTGTGCAATATATTAACTGAAGTTCTGGTCACTGCACTGAATTTTTGAATAAAAAAACTAACTATTTTTGCATAAATTTGTTACACACCATTCAGAATCCATGTAATAACTGTCACTCTCTCCTGTATATGATAATGTGTATTTTCTTTTCTAAACAGATTAAGCTAGTCAACATCAATTCAACTGATATTGCTGATGGTAGGCCTTCTATTGTACTTGGCTTGATGTGGACCATAATTTTATATTTCCAGGTATTGTATTTTCTACATTTGACTATTATTTTTTGAAGTAATGGGCCAGATCCTCACCTGACATAAGTTGGTGTAGCTCCAGTGACTTCAATAAAGTTATTCCAGTTTACACCACCTGAGGATCTGGCCCAATGTATGTATGAGGATGGGACTGTTCATTATGTATAAAGTTAAATGTGTGTGTAAGTTTTTACAGGATTGAGGCTCAGGAATGTACCTTTAAAATGATGTCAAGTTATTATTGGCATACACTCTCACTTCTTTTCCTGAAGAAAGCAAACTATATATATATATATAAAAAAACAAGTAAAGAAAAAAGGACTAGTTGTAAACAAGCACCATCAATCACTGTAAGCCTTATTTATACTAACAGAGAGCCTGCTAGCGAATGTACCAAGTTTTCAAGTCCAGCACATTTAAGATGTAAACATAGTTTACTATTTAATGGCTGAAGCCTGGCCTCACATATACATGTGTGGCACCTACTTATTTCATTGGGAGCTGCAGATACTTTCAAGGACAAAATTTGATCCTGTGTGTAATGAGACACTCACCTTCTGAGCACTTTCATGTAGCTGGGTGTGGTACTGCATGCCTTTTCCTGCTCCTGCCACCCCCTATAGGTTGCTGGCTGACTTTTTGGGATCTTCTGTGGCTTGGCCCTTTGACTGAGTCACAAAGTCCAAATGAATCCCTACCACAATAGTAAAGAGCTACTAAATGAACAGTTTCATTTAAGTCCCTGGCTCTGGTCTCTTTAAATCCAGCCCTTTGTTCAGGCTCTCAAATAAGTCCTGCCCCCTTCTTGTGGTTGATGCTACTGTGGCCAGTGGGGGAGCCTGGGCCCACCCACTACTCTGAGTTACAATCCCGTAATCCTGTATACAGCAGCCACGTACGGCTTGATTTCAGTTCATTGCTGCTTCTTCCTTGGCCCTCTCCCTACCTGGTCCATGTTAGCTTATCTCAGGGTAAGGTTCTTAGACCCTTCCTCTCCCTGCAAACCCAAATAAAGCAAATGCAGCCAGAAACAAACTTTGGTTCTTTTTCAAGGAGTGTCCCTGTGGGTGCTCCACTTTAGGTGTCATGGTGCCCTGCACTTGCAATCGGAGATTTGTAGTAGCAGTGCCCCGGTTGTCCGAGCGGCCACTTAGTGTGCGCAGCCAACCATTCCTCAGTTCCTTTTCTATTGCTTTTGGCTTGAGTTGGACCGCCAGCAGCGCCTCTCTCAAATCGTAAATAGCTACCCTTTCCTTTCATTTTCTTTATAGTTTCTTTTTTTCACTCACCCTGCCTCCAGCAGGCCCCACTTTGAATAACAACAGCTAAGTGCGGGACTCATCTCCTTCCCTCAGGCATGCCTGGCTCTCCTGGTTTCAAACGCTGCTCAATGTGTCCGCTGCTTCGGAGAGACTCATATTGCCCAGCAGTGTCCGCATTGTAAAAAATCAACTGCTAGGACACGAAAGGTGAGGGATCTCCAATTTAAACTGTTAAGGATGGAAAAATCCCTCAGACCAGCCTCCGACACTGAGACCAGAATGCCTCCGGGCCAACGATCACCATCGGCAGCCTCTGACAGGGGTTCTACCTCTAAGCCTGTTACCAAGGAGCCTGCTTCCAAAAGGATGCAAAAAAGCGGACCCATACATCCCCACAGAGAGATTCGCCCAAAAGAAAGTGATTTCTGGGTGGAAAATCTGCCCCAGTATCTACAGCACCGAAACCGTTGGACCGCGAGGCACCGGGAATGTTCGGTAGGGAGACATCCCGCGGCGCTAAAGACCCAGCACAGGTAAGCTCTCTCTCAGGTATGTGCCATAAGAATAAAACATCTACCTTGGCACCAGCAGAGCCAAGGAAATCCTCGGCACCAAGTACTGCAATGAGGTCACCCTCGGTACCCACGCAGCATAGCAAGTCTGCGGTACTGACAGTTCTGACATCAACAGCAAGTTAGAGTGTACTCCCATCCCCGGCACTGAGCTTCCCGGTACCGTGCCAATTCAGCAGGCACACGGATCTCCTAGTCACCTCCATGCTGGGGACTCCCTTGTTCAGCACTGATGGTACCCCAGTCAGACCAGCACTGAGCCGAATAAGCACTCCTAGTGGATTTGTACCTCCACTATCTAGTGATGAGGATGAAGAGGAGGAATCAGGTCTTTATACCCCCTTGTCATTCCTCCCCGAAACCGGACAACCACCTATGCAAGGGCAAAGCTAGCAGGCACAACCACGGATGCCACTGCCTGTTGTTATGCCACCCAATTGGCCATACTGGGACTCATAGGCAATCTACAGAGCCCAGAATCTTAAACCCCCCAACCTACCAGCATCAAGGGCACCTGGTTCCCTTCACCCACGAACCCACTACCATCAGAGGCCCAGGAGGAAGAGGGAGCCGGAAGAGGCTCCTGAAGGCGGCACACTGCCACCCACCCATTTTTCATCCTTGTCTCCAGATGAAACAATTATGCCACCGCCTCCCACCACAGGAGATGACTTCAAGTCCCTCCAGGACTTATTCAAAAGAGTTGCAGAATCCCTGGACATCTCTCTAGCAGAGCTGCCAGAGACCCAGCACAAACTTACTGACATCCTGCAGGCATCCCCATCAGCAAAGATAGCTCTGCCCATCAATGCTGTTATAATGGATCCTACAAAGATAATATGGCAGACACCTGCCACTGTCCCACCCTCCTGTAAATGCTCGGACAGAAAATATTATGTACCAGCGAAAGGGGCTGAGTTCTTATTTACTCACCCGGCTCCAAATTCACTGGTCGTAGAGGCAGTAAACCAATGGGAAAACAGCACTAGCCAAAAACTACCCCGTATGACAAAGACTGGAAAAAGCTTGACCTCTCTAGACACAAAGCCTATTCCTCGGCCTCACTGCAATTTCGCATAGCAAACTACCCTGCTCTGTTGGTGAAATACACTTACAACTTGTTTAATAAAATTACATCTTTTATGAACAAATGTCGGAGGAATAAAAAAAAAACAATACAAAGCTAACATTGTGGAGGGCTCCTTAATTGCCAAAACAGCCCTACAGGCCTCCCTTGATTCCGCTGACATGGCAGTTTGTTATATCGCCACGTCTGCGGTCATGCGGTGAGCATCAAGGCTCCACTTCTCTGGATTCCTTAGGGAAGTACAAGCCACAGTTGAGGACCTGCCCTTTGAGGGACAAAAACTATTTGTGGAAATCACTGATGCATCTCTACATACCTTAAAGGACTTGAAAACCACCTTGAAGACCTTAGGTATTTACATCCCCCCAAACAAGAAGAAACAGGGCAGATTCTACACTCAAAGATTCTGCCCTGCTCTGTACACCCAACCCCAGAGATATTACGATCAATACCGCAAACAAAAATAATTGAGGTGCAGGCAGAACCAAGATCAACCCGCCATGTCTCAAGCTTCAGCATCACATCAATCGTTTCGAAATATCGGTCGAGGGCTCGAGACTTCTATGTTCTCCCATCCCGGAATATCAGATGACCTCCAGTCCATTTGGAGATCGTGTGCTACCACACTACCTAGTCGGGAACAACATCACTACAGACAAATGGGTTCTGGAAATTATCCAGAAGGGTTACTTTATCCCATTTACTTCTACTCCCCCTACCCACCCACCTTCCCCATCCCTCTTCAGGGACCCTCTCACACGCCCCAGTTACAGCAGGAAATAAACCACCTCCTGTAACTGGGAGCCGTGGAACGAGTACCACCTCAACACAGGGGAAGAGGGTTTTATTCCCATTATTTTCTCACTCAGAAAAAGAACGGTGGATGGAGACCCATTCTGGACTTACACAAACTCAAAAAGTTTGTGAGGATTCAGCATTTCAGAATGGTAACCCTGGCAACCATAATTGCGGCATTAGAGAAAAGAGATTGGCTCTTGTCCCTCGACCTACAAGACGCCTACTTTCACGTCACCATTCATCCAGCGCACAGAAGATTCCTGCGCTTCACACTAGGACATCAACATTACCAATATAAAGTGCTACCCTTTGGATTATCGACAGCCCCCAGGGTATTCTCCAAAGTCTTAGCCATTGCTGCAGCTCACCTCCGCAAGTAAGGGGTAATGATCTTCCCATACTTGGACGACTGCCTCATAAGAGTATCAACACAACAGGCAGCAGTCCAAGCTACACAAACCACAATAACCCTCTTCTCCAACCTAGGGTTTCAAATAAACGTCCAAAAGTCCACCTTGGTCCCTGTCCAACAACTAGAGTTTATAGGGGCCTACCTCGACTGCCTCCCAGCAGCGATTCCTCAACCTAGCCACGCTGATAACTACGGTTACAGATAGTCCTCAAACGTCCGCCAGGACCTGCCTACAACTCTTGGGACATATGGCTGCTACGACTTATGTAGTCAAACATGCCAGACTACATATGGGATGCCTACAGGCCTGGCTTTGCACTTGTTATATACCACACAGGCATTCCTTCCACAAAAGACTCACAATGCCCCGCAAGGTGAAGGATTCCCTCCAGTGGTGGTTGCAACTGCAAAACGTCTGCTCGGAGATCCCATTTCAATGAAAAGCTCCCACCATAACCATCACCACGGATGCCTCCCACATGGGATGGGGAGCTCATCTGGACAACAACACTATCTAGGGATGCTGGTCCCGTGGAAGCCAACTTACATATAAACATTCTAGAGCTCAGAGCAATCAGTAAAGCATGCGAGCACTTCCTTCCACTCATCCACAACAATACCATCAAAGTCCTCACGGACAACACAGCCTGCATGTTTTATATAAACCGACATGGGGGAGCTCGATTATATCCGCTGTGCATCAAGGCACTACACCTATGGCAGTAGTGCATCTCCAGCAATGTAGACATTTCCACATCTTACCTGCCAGGGCTTCAGAACACCACGACAGACCAACTGAGCAGCCATTTCTCACAAACTCACGAGTGGGAGATGGACTACCCAACTCTCCTGATCATATTCCACTGGTGGGGGTTCCCTATTATAGACTTATTCGCAATGGCTCACAATACAAAATGCCCTCAGTATTGCTCCCAAGTGGGGCTCGGTCAGCACCCCCTGGGCGATGCCCTTCTTACAAAATGGGAGGCGTCACTAATATACGCCTTCCTCCTGATTCCTCTTTTGAACTGGGTGCTACACAAAATCAGACAGGATAAGGCCAGGGTCATACTTATTGCACCCACATGGCCCAGGCAAACATGGTTCCCATGCCCGAGGCAGATGGTGGTGAAACCACCTCTAACTCTTCCACTACTTCCTCACCTCTTGACACAGGATGACAGCTGAGTCAGTCACCCCAACGTAGCGGTTCTTCACCTCAAGGCCTGGTTACTCCATGGCTAATGGGGCTGGACAATGACTACTACAATGAAGTTAAAGACATTCTCTTGAATAGCCGCAGGCCGAGCACATGGAAAACATACACTCGGAAGTGGATACGATTCTGCACCTGATGTGAGGCTAACCACATGTCTCCTCATTTCGTTCCACAAAGGTGCACCTAGCTGCAATCACCTCACTACCTGATAAGGTAGACGGAACCACCGTCTTTGTTCACCCAACAACTAAGTGTTTCTTAAAGGGCATGACTAACATCTACCCATCTCTGAAAGACCCTACTCCTATGTGGGACTTTAACCTCATGCTACACACCCTCATGGGCAAACCATTCAACCCCCTTGCGACTTGCTGATTGCTACATCTATCGATGAAGGTCTCCTTCCTTATCACGATCACTTCAGCAAGAAGAGTAGGAAAACTAGGGGCCCTAATGGCACACCCGCTATATACCACATTCCATAAAGACAAATTGATCCTAAAAGCCCACCCCAAATTTATACCTAAGGTAGCCTCCTCATTTCATTTAAACCAACCCATTTACTTACCTGTGTTTTTTCCAAAACCCCATGCCAACACTAGGGAGGCATCCTTTCACACTTGCGACATCCATAGAGCTCTGGCCTTCTACCTAGAACAAAGACATTTAGAAAATTGTCACGTCTCTTTCTATCAGTCACAGAGCGATGGAAGGGTGAGGCCATCTCTAAACAAAAACTAGCTAAGTGGATTTCTGGCTGTATCCACCTGTGATAGCATCAGAGCAACACCCCGGCTCCAGCTGGGGTTCATATGCACTCCACCAGAGTGCTATCCATGTCAGTAGCGTTTCTCAATAATGTACCCATTGTAAACATTTGCTGGGCAGCTACCTGGGCCTCGGCCCACACGTTTACCAAACACTATGCCCTGGAATAACATTCCTCTGCCAACACTCAGTTTGGACTCTCGGTGCTATCCACCATCGACAAAGATACTCCAAAGCCCCTCCTTCCATCAAGGGGTACTGTTCCATAGTCACCTAAAGTGGAGCATCCACAGGGACACTCTTTGAAGAAGAAGAGACTGTTACTCGCCTTGTACAGTAACTGTGGTTCTTCGAGATGGTTGTCCCTGGGGGTGCTCCATTACCCTCTCTTCTCCCCTCTACTTCGTAGTTTCATGCTGAGAAGGATGGTTGGCTGCGCACGCTAAGTGGCCATTCGGAGCGGCGCAAGACAGCTGCTGTGCGTGCGTGGCCAACCGGGGCACTGCTACTACAAATCTCTGATTACAAGCGCAGGGTGCCAAGACACCTAAAGTGGAACCTCAGTTACTGCATGAGGTGAGTAACCTTCTCTTATCCCTCAAGTTTCTGTGGCCAGAGAGAAGCCCCCTTCCTCGCACCTCTGGTCCCAGGGGCAGCTCCTTTTGTCTAGGCCAGCAGGGCCCTGATTGGTTGTGATAGCCCCTCTGTCCCTTGGAGAGCCACATCTCTCTAGCTTTCAAAATGACTACTCCAGAGAGTCCTCTCTAGGCAAGCTTGAAGGACCCACATTAGCTGCTCTTTTCCTTTCAGCTCACTGATTCTTGGGGCAGGGTATGATAGGACCATGGGGCCTCCAGTCGGGAACCGTAAAGGCCGAATGCACCCTGCAACACTGTGGGTGGTAGAGTGGAAATCATTTATGCTCTCCAGGGGTCAAAATGGGGAAAAAGATGGTGTTACTCTTCAGACTCTGCCCCTCTGAGCTGACAAAATGAGACACTGCTCACAAAGGGATGATTGTGTGTCCTTTTTGGCTCCACAGGGCTCCTTGAGTTTGGCTTCCCCTTGGCATGGCCCGTGGGCTTTGCTAGGCTTCTTGGGCTTGGCTCCTTCTTGACCAGGGGAAAAAATAAAGTGGTGGTATCTCCCAAATGCAAAGCATATGTGGCACCAACATTACAACAGTAAATTGTGCAGATCTGAGATTCTCCCTCTCGTTTCTTACATGAGGAATGCAATAATTAACCATGTTGACATTTAAATGATCATCACTGGGCAACTGAGTTAATGTCTCACTGAGATGAGTGGGGCACTTCTCACCTGGCAGAGCTGTTATTCCAAGCTGTCTCTAAACTAACCTTTGCACCAGAGAAGTGCTGGTACAGTGTATGGGCATGTAGCAGCTGTTGCCAATCCCTGATACTCTCTAGGAGAGTCTGATTCTTTAAGGTACTGAGCTGTTCTGTGATGTTCTCTGAGCAGTCTAAACTCTCTGAATCTTTGTTTCTTCAAGTAGGCAAATATGTGCCAACCATATATATATCCATTTCCTATTAAAACCAAGTTGTGAATGTAATGCTCTTAAAAGTGCGGAACTAATGGTTTTCATTTGAGCCAGGCATGGGGCATATAAGTGCTCTGCGAATTGCCTCACCGGTATTTGCTAATGTACATCCCTGTATTATTCCATTGCAAGACTTCTCCTAACTAGAGACATCCAGTCATTCAGATTCCAGCCATAACAATGGACTAGTTTGGGGATGAAAATGAAACTACTACAATGAGGTCATCAGAGTCACTTTAACTATTTTGAGGAGGTCATGGGAAGAGGACCAAGGCCTTGTTAACTTCCCCAGCTGCCACCAAATGCCCTCTTTTTGGCAATTGTTGGTTAAACATAGCATATTTGGAAAGGTCACTTTCAAGTGTTCACTTCGATTCAAATTCACCAATGGCATCTGGAGATGCAGCTGTATTTAAGTTGATGGAATTGTATTTTTTTTGTGCTAGTGGTGAATTTGGGCCAGTACCTCAGTACAATGAACTAGTAATTTGCATAAGAATGTGTAATGCTATGTAAAGTGATACATTTACACATTGTTCAAGCAATAGGACATCAGTAAGAGTCAACAGTTGCTGGATGCTCAGCAAGTCTGAATAGAAGGCCATTTATTTAGGCACTTAAATAAGGATTTATGAAGTGACTTTTAGGATTTTTTTTTAAATCTTGCTCATTATTTTTATGTTTTTTAATCTTAGCCCATGTCCAATCCTGTTAATGTCCTGTTCATTATGATTAAAATAAATATCAGTATTACAATAAACTGATGTCATTCTAAACACAGATTGAAGAGCTGACAAGCAACCTTCCACAGCTGCAGTCATTGTCTAGCAGTACATCTTCTGTGGACAGTGTCGTCAGCTCTGAGGCTGCAAGTCCACCAACAAAACGGAAGGTAGTAACCAAAGTTCAAGGAAACGCTAAGAAGGCTTTGTTAAAGTGGGTGCAGTACACAGCAGCAAAGTAAGTTAAACTCACAAATTAATTTAGATTGTAAGCTTTTTACTTAGGACTGGAGTTCTTTTTCTGTGTTTTTACAATGCTTAGCACAGTGTGTTCCTGGCTCATGACTGGGGCTCCTAGGTGTTACTATAATACAAATAATAATAATGAATAATAATTTAGATTACGTTTGCAAAGCAATCCCATTTCATGGTATATGAAGCAGAATTATCCCTGAGACAGTGAAAAACCGGAAGGGGAGTTGGATGTTGTCAAAATGGCACAGCGTTGGCTCTTGTTGCCAAAACCTTTCATACAACGTTTGTCCCATATTGAAAGGGCACTCTTTACCCACTGTGCTTTTCTGTCATTTCTGTCTCAGTGAGTGAGTACAATTGTACTTGTGTGCGAGTTGTTGAAAATCGTGACTATCATGCTTTAAGCATTGGTACTCACAGTTACATATTATTATATAAATTGCATTAATTTTCATTTCCTATTAAACTAAATTGGCTCAGAGGTTTAACAGGGCACCCTCTTGTTAGCTTCAAAACATTTATCTTCATTTGGTACAATTCTCCTGTTTGCCAATTCCAAAGAGGGCATAAAAAAAAAGGAAATTAGATCAAAGAGACAATAGTGATCTGATTGCTTCCACAATAATAAAAATAAAAAGACAGATCCTTCCCCCCAAAGCCATAAAAGAATAAACTGTATTTAATTGTTCAAATAAAGTAAATAATTATCTGAACATACAGACATCCACAAAAATATCCAGGGAGAACAATCAGCACAGAGAAATAGAATGGAGCCCCAGAGAGAGTAAATCTGATCATAATGTCATAGAACTCTATGCCCGGGTCTCTATAACACCAGTGCAGTCAGTATAAGGCAATTTACAGTTCAATGCAATCTACTTTGGCATAGTATTCTTCCTACACAATTGTTTGCAGTGAGAGACAGACTACTGCAAGCCGATAGCAGCACCATCTAGACAGGTGGCAAGTGAAAAATTCTAGTGATGGGTGAATTCAGCAACCAAATTGACCCAAACATGGAGAGAGGAAGGAGCATCATGGTCCCCATCCCTCTATACAAACTCACAGAGTAGAATGGCTGCACTGCAGGAGCAGGCTGTGCCATCTGAAAGCATGGGGTACC
This sequence comes from Trachemys scripta elegans, assembly GCF_013100865.1. Lineage (NCBI taxonomy): Eukaryota > Metazoa > Chordata > Testudines > Emydidae > Trachemys > Trachemys scripta. The sequence continues at coordinate 92,289,984 of NC_048300.1, forward strand.
TTGAACAGCCCTCAGGAACTGATCCAAAGCCCACTGAAGGGATTGGAAGTCTTTCCAAGGATTTCAGTGGGCTTTGGATCAGGCCTTCAGAGAAAGACACTGCCTCCATGAAAAACAAACCTCTCTAAGCTACCCCTGCGACTCCACACTACCCAAAGAGAGGGCAAGCACCTGAAGGCCACAAGATGGCCTCACTGGAAGTTTGCCTGGATAAGGACTGAATAAAAAGCAGGCTAAGGACCTCAGTATCTGGACATGAACATAGTTTTCAGAATTACTTTGAAAAATTTAAGTATTACCCATTGCTGATTATTTTCTCTTTAGGATAGTGCTAATCACTTAGGCCTGGTCTACTCTGGGGAGGGGATTGATCTAAGTTATGCAACTTCAGCTACGCGAATAACGTAGCTGAAGTCGATGTACTTAGATCTACTTACCGTAGTGTCTTCACTGTGGTAAGTCGACGACTGACGCTCTCCCTTTGACACCGCCTACCCTTCTTGCCCTGATCGAGTACTGGAGTTGACAGAATAGCGCTCAGCGGTTGATTTATCGCATCTAGACTAGACGCAATAAATCGACCTCTACTGGATCAATCACTGCCCGTCAATCCAGCGTGTAATGTAGACATGCCCTTGGGTTCCCTCTTTCACAGTGGCAGTGTAGGCAGATTGGATACCGTGAGAGGACATTATCGCGCCTGCACTGAACAAGAACTGTAAGAAAGTACTCCACATTACCTTTTTGGACTGAACCACAATGACATTACTTCCTAGGATGTTATTTTAAAAGAGAAGAATATTATTGTAATCATTTACTTTAAAAATCCAGATGCAGATAATGAGGTAAGTATACTTATAGTGAAGGAAGACTGGAAGGATTCAGTAAGGGGGGAGGGAATAGTGAGTAGTATTTTATATAGCAACATACTTTGTAGTGTCTCACATACAAAAACCAGAGTTGTAGTTCATTTGCTCATAACACATGGGGCTTAATGTAACCAAACAGCTCACTGGAAATAGAAATTTTAGCTTGAGGCATATTGGAAAATGCACTCTTGGCCACTGATAGAAAACATAACCTTGTATCCTGTGTCTTCATATGACTAGACTGATATATTGTCTCTTTTTTTTTCTTTTTGTTAAATTTTAAGGCAGGCTGGAATTGAAGTCAAAGATTTTGGACGAAGTTGGAGGAGTGGTGTTGCCTTTCATTCAGTTATTCATGCTATTCGTCCAGAGCTAGTGGACATGGAGAAAGTGAAAAGAAGATCTAATAGGGAAAACCTAAATGAGGCCTTCACAATTGCAGAAACAGAACTAGGAATCCCAAGACTTCTTGATCCAGAAGGTACTTTATGTAAACTATACTGCATCAAATTTTGGACTAGGATGGGCTAATTTTTGTTTGAAAGTTTTTCAATGGTATGTAACGTTTTTGCTGTTCAATTATGAATTAATTTACTATATATTCTGCACTTTTCCAGATGTGGATGTTGACAAGCCAGACGAAAAGTCTATCATGACCTACGTAGCACAGTTCCTGAAACACTATCCTGATCTTCATAATACAACTGAAATGCAGGAGAATGATGTAGGTGTCCATTACATTTCCATTTTAATCAGTTGCTTATGCACATAATGGGCATATTTTGACATCTATTTTCAAAACATATAGGTTGTCTCTGTTTTTTTTTAAAAAGGCAGCTGAGTGAAGAACCACCAGAGCTAGAAAGACCATTGTCCAGAAAAGACTAGCTGACTATAAAAGAAGCCAATGTTGTAAATGGACACTAGTAACAATTTTGAAGTGGGAGAGAATAGAATGATGGTGGAAATAGTGACCTTGCAGATAACAGCAGAAGGCAGAAGGAGCAGGAGTAGCTCTGGTGAACAGTAGCAATCTCAGACCATGTCTACACCAGAGGGACTATAGTGGCATATCTGTGGTGCCATAGGTATGATGGCATAGCCCCATAGTGTAGACATTGCCTATGGTCACAGAAGGGGTTTTACCATTGCTATAGAAACACCACCTACCCAAGCGACAGTAGTTAGGTTGACAGAAGCATTCTTCCGTCAACCTAGCTGTGTCTACACCAAAGATTAGGTTAGAATAGCGATGGTGCTCAGTGGTGTGGATTTTTCACCCCTGAGCACTGTAGCTATGTTGACCTAAATTTTAAGGAGGAAGCCAGGCCTGAGTAACCCTAAGAAATTGTAGGTGGCTTTCAAACATAATGGCAGTGAAAGTGGAATAATGTATTACCTGAAGGAATGAGTTATTTTTGCTATATTTCCATCACTGCTTTTTTCCATCAAGATCTTCTGGACTTGGGAGTTAGTTATGATGGCAAGAAGGTCTCCTTTCCATTGCCCAGTCTGGCTTGATTTTTCACCTTAAAAAGGTGCTTTCAGTCCAGGATTTTTCTTGTTATTGATTCAATTTTACACATGCTCTTTGGCACTGGCCTCCCTTCCAAATGGTAGTGCTCTATGCAAGAGACCATGGCTTAGTTCTTAATCCTGATCGTTTGCTCCATGAGTTGTCAGAGGCTGGAAATACTGCAGAGACAATCTGCTCAGCCTCTGACAGAGGAGAGAAGAGGGAAGATATATCCAATACTTTTCAGCCACAGTTCCTGTGGCTGATTGTGGAGAGATATTGAGGAGCTCAGAATGGAGCATAATCTGATCTTCCGTGGCTAAACCACCAGTGACTGTGATGCATGAGTTGGAAAAGGAGGAAGATATTGATTTATCCTACAAAGCTCCCTAATGGATCATCTGGAATAACAAGAACAAAATTATTATTCATTTGACATCTGTCAAATGTCTGCCTGTCTGTCCAGAATCACCTCTTCTCATTGTGGGTTTCTCTTCTCTAAGAAAGATTTAGAGGTACTTTGATATAACTAGCACTTCCCTGAACTGTAAAGTATAAATGTTGCACTACTTAAATCATTGCTGTGGATGCCTGTTATGATCTGTCAAGGCCTTTTAGTTTTACTCTCAAAGGAGTTTTAAAAAGATGCAGCTGAACTTTAATAGACGTTTCCTGTAATCCTGTTTTGTTAAAATACAAGCATGGGAAATGGTTTGGAAATTAGACTCTGGAAATTCTGAGTTATTAGCATCTGTTTTAAATTCCAGAAACATAGGGCCAGAAACATAGCCCATTCAAGTCCATGGAAGGGACTGACTTTGACTTCAATAGGGTTTGCATTGGAGCCATGCTTGCTGTCTGGTTTCTGACCACTCCAGAGATACCACCCAGATTATACTAACCTGGGGGAAGCCTATATTTTTTACTGAATGTCAGCTGGCAGGCTGTGGGCTTGTCCAAGAAAAATAAATGATAGAAGAAGTAGCACACCAACATTTTTAATTTTAGCTATCATTAATCTTATATTATTACTTCCAAGAAATCTTAATTCCCTTGAGAAAGAACTCACCAGCTGCCCTTTTTCACATCACCAATGGATTGGTTAATCTGGAACTGATTGCTGCAGAGGCTTTTTGAGAAAGCCGAATATCAACAGAATGGCAATGCTTTGGTAGAGTCTGGCTTCGATATACAATCTCTTGGTTTATTGCTTTGAGATCCTTCACTTGGCAACCTCCACACTTGTATTATTGTAAAGGATTTCTGTGAGACAAAGGATTAAGAGGCTTACTCTGCACCACAAACACTTTGGATCTGATCTACTCATGATTTGTCAGAGAGTATCATCAACATTAAAATGGATATTTCCCATGATAGCAGATTCTTGTAATTTAGGATGTTCTCTGTGTCCTTGCCAAGCCCATTATGATGACTTTGGAAGAGCATCACACACAGATTCCAGCAAATATTAGCATCTTAATTTATGCAGTTCTTACACACACAGAAAGAAGCTGGGAGTGTATGGCTAATCCTGTTGGCAACATCATACCTAGTTGTAATGCTTTCCCGGATATTCTTTTATGTGCAACACAGTATCTTTAATTCACATTGCATGTTGCACATATAGGGAGTCTAATGTTGTAAAGACTAATATATCAAACGATGAAAAAATGTATATACTGCATTACATTTTTATATGGTAAATGATTAGCCAGGTGAAAGGAAAATTTGAAATGATAGCAGGCCAAGATTAACTATGAAATTATATCATCTAAAATAAATATCTAATTTTTTTTATTAAGATGCTTTTCATTTGGGTTGCCCAATTTCTGACTTTTAAAGGGTTGGTGAAAATTAGACAAAGTGTGGTTTGAAATCTGCAAAGTAAGTGTTTGGTTTCCGGAGGGCTACCATAGCAGCTAGTCTAAATAGTGACGGAATTTCATTATGATTTTAGCTGATTCTTTCTCTCTTTTTAACACTACCACTCTGCATTAATAGAGGTCTTTTTGCAAGCTAAGGCTTGCTCAGACTAAATATCACAGTTTACATTTTAAGTCAGACTAAAAAGTTAAATAGTTGAAAAGTTGAATGGGGCAAGTAATAATTTTGCTTCAATATCTGTGGGAGGACAGCTGAATTTGTAAGGCAATGCCATTTCTGCTACACAGAGCAGCAAATGTGCAACCAGAGACTGATCTCATGAACTGCTGAATCTGAACATACACAGTTTCTATTTTACCAGAGCTTAGAGAGGCCAATTGTGGTAAAAAATGATTGCTTAAAATAAACATAATACAGCCACCATTTTTTTTGGTACTTAGTATTATGGAGGCGAGAAACTAAGAGTGGAGATACAGGGTTTTATAGTATTTTGGACCAATAACTGGGCTGTGCTATTGCAATGTAGAAAAAATTTACAGTTCCAGAAAAGGGAGACTGAGTGTGAAACCGCAAATGTGTCAGGTCACTGTGGAAAACAAAATAAATTAAGCATGTAAAAGTCATTCTGTGCTGTTTTTGTGATGCAATCACTACAGGCAACCAGCATTTTACTCTTTATAGCAGCTCTAGACCTTGACTTCACAATGTCACTTTTTCTTAAAAACCATTGCAGCCAAGGGACTGCTTTTCCAGCCATAAGAGCCATAAAGGTAACTTCTTCCAAAGCCATCTCTCATGCTGTTGCCGTTGATTGGCCAGAAAGAAGCCAGCATCCTAATGCATGCATGCAGCAAGGGGAATGAGCTAGAGTGAGAGTATAAAAGTGAGCGTAGTCTTCTTTTCTCAGACATAACCCATTTGTCCATCTATATAATTTCACTTAAAAGGTGGTTGGAAATTTAGTTGTTCCTTATAAAATATGTTCATAAATTAGCAGTAGCTAATAGACCAAAAGCATTGGTTTGGTTTGCAAACCAAACTCCTTTATTGGATTTGGTTTGCAAACCAAACTCCTTTATTGGATTTACTGAGATAACAAAAATACATTAATATTTAATAACTTGCCTCAGAGAAGTTTCAGATAATATGAACCTCTCTTTCCAAGAAGGTCACTTCTGTTTCTTTAGATGAGTGATTTTTTTAATGTACTTCTTCTCTCTGTACTTCTTTGTATCTGCTCTGCTTTTTGGTTTGGTTTGGTTTAATTGGCTATCCATTGTTTCTTCATACTGCCAGGACACACTTCAAGCAATCCCAACTTTTTCCATTATTATTCCTAAATTAAAAGTAAGGTTTAAACACTCTGGAATAAGAACGTATCCCTCAACTGAGTGTTAATGCTTGCTACTTTTTCACACCAGTTACTCCTATAAACTTTTTCACTAACACTTAATTTAGTAAATAATTCTATAGCGATATGGTAGAAAAGCAGATCAACTTATACATAGGGTATCTCAAGCCATGCTTTATAATGGTTTTGTTAAATCTAAGTTTATATATAGAAAGACAGGGTTGGATGGATAGATGAAAAGATCTATCTATCTATGTTTGTAGATAGATAGAGTTCAGCATGCACCATGACCCCCTTCTGATAACATAAGAACGGCCATACTGGGTCAGACCAAAGGTCCATCTAGCCTAGTATCCTGTCTTCCGACAGTGGCTGATGCCAGGTGCTTCATAGGGAATGAACAGAACAGGTAATCATCAGATGATCCATCCCCTTGTTGCCAATTCCCACATTTGGCAAACAGAGGCTAGGGACACCATCCCTGCCCATTCTGTCTTATAGCCATTGATGGACCTATCCTCCATGAATTACTACATGACCCTGGGTGGGGGGAGAAGGGCGGGGAGAGGGGGCTGGAGTTCGAGCCCTGCTGCCCCCAGGTGGGGGTGGAGCTCAGGCCCACAGTTTGAAAACCACTGGGTAGCTATTAGGTTGTTTCACGTACCTGTGGTATAGTATGTGTTTGAAAGAGAAAATATATGCATAACAGTGTGAGGTTTGATGAAGCTTTTATTACCATATGTCTGTGATGACTTTGAGGGTGCCATTTTCAAAGGTGCCTAGCATTTGGGTGTCCAATGCTCATTAATTTCTATTGGGAATTGGGCCTTTCAGGCAGCTTTGAAATTCTGAACTTATAAGTTTAACAGATGGTTTTGTTTTGAAATGAACATTCTAAATGAGAGATGAAATTAGGGGTCCAGAAAAAAATCCATTTGGTGGTAAATAATGGTTATCACTAAGGTCACTGCAGGATACATTTATTTTCTTATGTCATCTGATTAATGAACATGTTCTAAGGGTTTTTTAACTCAACACAAGACTATTTTCTACTAAGTATCAGTCAGGATTGCTTTCATACTACATATAACCAAGTAATTATACCATACTTTATATACTAGACTTAGAGATAAAATAGGTATATTAGTATAGGTAGGGGCTGGATTCTCCACCCTACCCAAGCAGGTAGATAAAGGATCCATGAGGGATCTGTTGCAACTCCCCAGTGCTGCATGGCCCAGCCCTGGTGTAAGTTAGAGTTACTGAGGAGCAGCTCTAAGTTACACTGCCAATGGTGTAAGCTCCTTCATTGACCTCACACCAGAGGCTGAACAGAATAGTATAGAGGAGCTTCCGTGCTCTAGAATCCGCCTGACATGACCCCTCCCCCCACTTGTGTCAGTGTGGCAAGTGGCTAGTGTAGGAGGTGACTCTGCCACATTGACAGCTTTATGGCAGTGTAACGGTCCTCTATGTAAAGGGAATTCTCCCTTTGGCCAGCTACTGCCAAAAATTACTACTTTGTGCTGCTTGAGCAGTGCAAAGTGTCTGTAGGGGACTAGAGAATCTGGCCCATAACTCTCCTCTCAGGATTCTACTTGCAATGGTATTCATGGTATATAGCTTTGTAAAGTCATATGTTTGAGTGTAGAAAATTCAGGAGTGTTATGTCTTTGTAAAAATTTTATGTGCTCATATTTTTCGAACTAGAGACCATAGTTGAGCACCTAAATTCATATTTAGGCACCTTAACAAGTGCCCTGATATTCAGAGTAGCTGAGCTCTTGAATCTGTCATAGATCAGCATTTCTGAAGATCAGGCCATTTATTTATTTGCCTAAATATGGATTTAAGAGCTGACCTGTAAGGGCCCAACTTTGAAAATTTTGCATAATTACATATCAGAAAACTGGATAATCCAACTAAGTACTCCTTTTTCGATCTGTAATTAAACTCCTTATGATACACAAATGTATATACTTAGCTGTCTAGCAAAGTGTCTTGGTTTTGTAATTTTCAAATTAACCTCAATGGCATCAATTTAAAAACTGTTATACGTTGTTTTGACTTTCTGACTGGGTCAAAAATATTCTGGGTTAATTTAAACTGCTTCACCTTCTTGTCATAGGTGAAGCCAGAAACACTTTTCCATTGTTTAATTACATGCCTTAGCTTTCATTGGCTGTTTAGCACTGTGCTCTTATTCAGTTGCTCTTCTCTGCAAAATCAATGAATATTTATGGAAAGATAACAGGATAAGCTATTATTTTAAAATGTCATTTAGGGTTAATATGCAGGGAATAAACTGCAGAAAATTAGAAAAATTAAATGTCAAGCAAATGTGATCAGAGATCAGATCTCTTATCTAAAAGGAATAATTTTAGTTCTACTAGCCAGCTATATTTATAGTTGCTTACACTCCAGTCCATATGCTGTTCAAGATGGCTAGTCTTCAGAATATAATTTGCCTATTTAGAAATGTACCCTTTTGATGTTTCTGACTGAGCGTGCAGAGCACTAAGCATTGATAAATCCCTTGTGTTAAATATGATAGTTCATCAGACATGAGGTATGAATGGTAGGTCCTTGGTGCTTAAGAAACTGTGATTCATTTCCACCTACTACCACTGAAGTCGTACTTGCAACCATTATAATCAGAAGGGGGTCTTCGAACTGCTTATATATCAACCAAGGAACCTCTCATCTGACAAGTGGGGCTGAGACACAGAGAGCTATATTGATGCCTCAGATACAGTTACTGAGAGAGATATTCCAATGTGTGTAGAAAGAAAAAAGAGTCCAGTGAAGCAGGCTGCAAAAACAGAGTGGTAAAATAGGAGCATGGCTAAAAGTTTAAGAAATTAACAAACGATTATTCCTAAGCAAAAACATTCTGGGCCAAATTCATCTCTTGTGTAAGTAAATACAAATCCATTTACTTTAGGTTGATTTTACAGCATAGCTAAATTTGATCCCTTCTCTATAGTGGGGCCATATCTATCAACATGAATAATTTTTTTTATAGTGTGGTAAATTGGAGAATTGGTCTGAAATTCAATAAAGACAAATGCAAAGTACTACACTTAGGAAGAAAAAAATCAAATGAACAAATACAAAATGGAGAATAACTAGCTGGGCACTAGTAATGTTGAAAAAAATCTGGGGGTTATGGTGGATAACAAATTGAATCTGAGTCAACAATGTGATGCAGTTTCAAAAAAGGCAGATATACCAGGGTGTGTTAATAGAGTATTGTATATAAGACATAGGAAGTAATTGTCCTCCTCTACTTGGCACTGGTGAGGAGGCCCCAGCTTGAGTAATGTGTCCAGTTTTAGGTGCCACACTTTAAGAAAAATGTGGACGAATTGGAGCAAGTCCAGAAAAGAGTAACAAAAATGCTTAAAAGAAATATGAGCTATGAGGAAAGATTAAAAATACTGGACATGGTTAGTCTTGAGAAAAGAAGACTGAAGCAGGACCTGATGACACTCTTCAAATATGTGAGGGATAATTAAGTACCGGAACAGGTTACCAAGGGAGGTTGTGGAATCCCTGTCATTGGAGTTTTTAAGAGCAGATTAGACAAACACCTGTCTCGGATGGTCTATGTATGCTTAGACCTGCCTCAGCATGTGGGGGCTAGATGGTCTCTTGAGTCCCTTCTACTCCTACATTTCTACGGTTTCTATGAAATACGGTATTGGAATATACACATATAGGGTGAAATTTTGGCTTCATTGAAATCAGTGGCAGAACTTCCATTGATTTCAGTGGATCAGGAATTTCACCCAGAGGTTGTGTGCCACTATACAACGTGCTATATGGAGTAAAGAGCTAAACTTCAGGGCTTAAATCCTGGCCGTCTGGCAAGACTCCCATTGACTGCAGGGGAGGTACTATTTCTTCTCATATTCATAAGTGAGCATATCATTTCTGTGTTACACACAAGATCACATAAAGTTTTCTAACCTATTGAGTATCTCCCACCCATTGGTATTTATACGTCAGATACAGACTGTATGGAAGCCCAGTTGAGGAATAACACAAAACCTTGATGCCTGTCATTCTTTTAGAACTGAAATGTCTTAAAAATCAATCTTACTGCATATAGAAGTAGCTACTTTTTTTTTTCTTTGCTGTTAGATGACAAGATTGTACACTTCAAAGGACATTATGGAAGGATTTATTTTAACTCTTAAGTCTATTTTCAGCTAATGTAGACATGTTCTTGCTGCTGCTGATTCTGTAGTTCAAAGAATCTTGAGCCTGATTCCCACACATGGCTTTGTGGCTTATAGAGTCAGTCACCAAGTCAGAATGGTAGTGTTTTACACCCATTTTAGACTTGTCTTTATAACACTTAGTGTGCTGCAAGCTGGGGTACAAATCACTGGCCTGCTGTGCACTAAGTTGCTGTGTGGACCTTGCTATCGTGCACTAGAAGTTCCATAGTGCCAGGGCCGGCTCCAGGCACCAGCTTGGCAAGCAGGTGCTTGGGGCGGCCACTCCGGAGAGGGGCGGCAGGTCCAGCTATTCGGCGGACGGTCCCTCACTCCTGCTCGGAGCGAAGGACCTTCTTCCGAATTGCCGCCGCACATCGCGATCGTGGCTTTTTTTTTTTGGCAGCTTGGGGCGGCCAAAACCCTGGAGCCAGCCCTGCGTAGTGCACTTTGACCCACTGCTGTAGATCACAGCACATGATGGAACTTTCAGTGTGCGGTAGCAGGGTATACATAGCTGTTTAGTGTGCAGCAGACCAGAGTGCTATAGATTTATACCCGTTTTCTGTGTACTGCCAGACCATGTAGACAAGTCCTTTGTACATACTTTGCAAAGCTATAAATGATTCCACAAGATGCATGCAAAGTGAATATAATCTGGAAGGGAATTCTCATCAGGCATACAGTCAGTGGAAATGGCTCCTGTGCTAGTTTTGCCTATCCTGCCGCCTCAGCACCGAGGGACTGGGGAGGGAGTGGGTTGCTCCATTCCCATACAGCAATTCTCAGCTCATGGATGGTCCAAAGAGACCATAGCTAGCGGTTGTAAAATAATAGCCTCCCCAGGGTTGCTCTAATTTACTTCTGGGCTGAGGGCAGCTTGAGAATTAGAGAGCTATAACTGACTCCCTGACAACCCTCTGTAATGAGAGGATTTTGGTAAAAGAGGGAACCTTAAACCTTAAATATTTAAGTTTAAACTGATTGTTCTTTCGTACATTTCAGTTGCTTAAAAAACTTATAGGTATTTCCTCTACAGTTTTGTAAGCATGAATCCACTAATTTGGTGTGATGTTTGAAACTTACTCACATACTTTAGGATACTAGGTAATATGGGTTTAGTTGAATCTAATGGCCTTGCTTCTCCTCTGACTGGTTTTACAGGAGTGTATCTTCATTCATTTCAATGGAGTTACTCCTGAGTTACACTAGTATTAGTGAGAGGTGCATGTGGCCTACTGTGTGCAAATCTCAATCAGTCACTTACATCCCGCTTAAGGATTAGGCTGTTTACACATTGCACAAATGCCTCTTCTATCATATGCTAAATCCTGATATGACAAGCTTACAGACCTGTGATTTCCTGTTGGTATTTTTCTGTTGCTGACTCTCTGATCACATTGTTCCGGACACAACATTAATAAGAACTGTGTGATTGACAGTACACCGTACTAAAGCAATGTTGAAACAAGTTCTCTAATAGAACAGTATACTGTTATTGAATGTAGAAAGATCAGTGTGTTGTGGTATATAAGCAAAAGAAACTGTGACGATCAGTACCTTGCAATGTTTTTTTTTTTTTTTGTCCTAACTAAAATGGTAGAATATGTAAGCATTTGTCATTTATACCAACTTGCTATTTGATACCAGATGGTGCACTTAAATCAGGGAGCCAATAGTCTGATAATGTAGGATGTCATTACGACACAGTTTATCATCAATACCATAAGTGATAATAAATGATAAAATCAGGAATAATAATCCCCTTTTCCAAACAAACTGACCTTCATTTAAATTCACTGTGAACAAATTGTGATTTAATCTGTGGCAGATTAAAATTAGTTGTTGTGATTTATTGCAGTGGCTGCACATTAAATTGGCTTTAAATGAGAACTCCATGTGACACTATGTTCCATGTGAGACTGCAGTACCCCTTGCTAGTATGAACCTCATGTCTAGGAGTCTAAATTCTACTCTCACATCCAGGCAACCCCACTCATTCAGGTTGCATGCAGATAATAGACAGTCGAATTTGACCCAAATGTCTACATTGACTTTCTCTGTAAATGAAATTGGCCTGCTAGGAAAGAGTAATATATTGCCTATTTTTGGCACTGACTAATAACCATCTACAATGCTGTTTGGGTTTCCCATCTCACAGAAAGAAGATAGACTGATGCTGAGAGACCTCAAAGTTTGGGTCGAACAGTTCGAAAGGGACCTGACCAGGACACAGATGGCAGAAGTAAGCTTACAGGAAAAATACCAGGTAAGCCGTGGAAAACTTTAAATGGTGGAAGATTTTTGTCATGATTTGATGTAACGTGCCCCTGAATTTGTATCCTTCTTCCATATAACTAATACAGTATGCTGACTGTATAAAAGTATGCAGTGTTTCACCGCTGAAACAAATCTAAGTCTGCAGATGCCCACATTGTGCCCCCTAGATCTTCAAATAAAGGGGACTTGTCTAACACAGATCTGCCTCCTGCAGGATGGAACAAGGGCTAGGTTGCCCTTAGGTGGGCAGCTAGGGGCAGCTAAGTCCTCTCTCCCCAAACATACATTCCGGATGCTGCAGAGGCCGCTCTGTATGATAGAGGTTCTGTGATGGGGAATAATTGAAGGGGAGGTGGGCCAAGAGGAAGAGTTGGCAGGCCTTGGGCAGGGGTGAAGGTCACATTTCACTCCTCTCCAGCCAGGTCCTAGAAATTAGTCAAAATGGCTAATGCAGAATAGGCCTGTATTATATTTTAATGGAAAACCCTTCTTCCACTGGGGCAGTCATACCCCAGGGGAGGCCTTGACAGTGTGGCTCCAGTGGAGCCATACTACATGGGGTGGGGGGGGAATATGTGGGTGTGATAAGAGCCAGAGTCAATATGGAGGCATAGGATCTGTCTCCAGTGGATATGTCTCCCCTGCCTAATTTGGGTGCAGATCCTACCACCTTTTCTAGATCGGTTAATTCTGCCCCTCTATCAGGATGATGTCAGGGAGGTTTGTAGAGATTTGCTTCCTCTGAAAACCCTGCCCTGGGGTTTGCTGTGGGTGGAGATGATCTAGGCCCTGACAACGGTCCTAAAATCATTGAAATAAAGAGGCAGTTTTCTTTGCCTGCACTTTACTGTATTTTCCTTCTATCATTAAATATATGTATTTGGGTCACATTCTGCTCAGTTATAATCATGTGAATTTGGAGTAACTCAAATAAATTTGTTAGTCTCTAAGGTGCCACAAGTACTCCTGTTCTTTTTGCGGATACAGACTAACATGGCTGCTACTCTGAAATCAGTTGTTGGTGTGAATCCTGAAGAAGTCTGTTGAACTTCATGTGTGACTCTGGATTTAAACTGCTTTAACTCTAAAGAGTGGATTTCAGCAGTTTTTGTTAAATCATAGGTTTTTTTACCTCACAGCCTAGCTTCTTATTTTGTCAGGTTCAGCAGTGAAGTCCCAATTGTATGTTTTTGATACCATAAGTCCAGGGCCGGCTCCAGGGTTTTGGCCGCCCCAAGCAGCCAAACAAACAAACAAAAAAAAAGCAATTCGGCGGGAGGTCCTTTGCTCCGAGCAGGAGTGAGGGACCGTCTGCCTAATTGCCGCCGAACAGCTGGACGTGCCACCCATCTCCGAAGTGGCCGGCCCAAGCACCTGCTTGGTAAGCTGGTGCCTGGAGCCGGCCCTGCATAAGTCTTCCTCTCAGAGTCCTACCACAGCCAAAATACCTGTTGATTTCAGTGGGAGTGCCATACATAGGACTGCTTCAGGACCAGCTCCTGATTGTAAGATGCTGGTTCAAAAATCATGGTAGATCTTTGAAGCAGATGGAATTCCCATCCTCTGCTGAACAGATTATATGTACAATGTTTGAATTCCAAATGGAGGCCCTGATCCTGCAAACAGTTATGCATATAAGTAAAGGCACACAAGCGAATAGTCCCAGCGCATTTAGGGCTACTTGTGTGTAAAATTACTCAAATACATAAATGTTTGCAGTATCAGAGTACTGCTCCTTCCTGGGGTTTGGCATTATTAGTAACACCACATCATAAACTGCAACCTAAACTTCAAATATGGTTATTCATAGGAGTTTCCATGCAGGCCATCTCTGTACCAAAACCTAGTTTTCTCTGCCTGAGAGAGGCTCCAACCCCTCTTTTAACCTGCTAAAAGCTAATTGAATGTAGTTGCAAGTTTTGCTCAACAGTAATTTCTGCCTTTCATGTAGGGTTCAGGTACCTAATAACTGGAGGAAAACAGAGGAGTCCTGTCTCCCTACAGAGGTCCCTTGAGTCTCTTACCCTGTTAAAACGTTTAATAAAAATGTATTTCAAGGAAGTTCATAATTAAATATATATTCCCACTTGGGAAGGATAGAATCTTTTATCAATTCAGAATTGTAAAATGGCCAACCTTGCCCCACACATGTCCTGTTCTTTCCTTCCATGCCTCATTGTACTGATTTTCTTTTCATGCAGTCATTTAAACACTTCCGAGTCCAGTATGAAATAAAGAGGAAACAGATTGAACTTGTAATCCAGTCTTCACGTAAAGATGGTAAATTGTCACTTGATCAAGCTATGGTGAAGCAAGCTTGGGACAGGGTTTCTTCCAGGGTAAGTTAAAAAAATTAATACACTAAATACATTTTATTAGACATAAATCTTTAAGTTTTGATGAAGCAAAGATTGAATAAGGTCTTTAGGATAGGGCACCTACCTTGAACTGCCCTTTCTTAGAAAATATGTTGATAAAAACGTAGTATTATTGAGTATTTTGAAAACACAACTAATAGTACAATTCACAGCTCCCCTCAAACTGGATTGACAGAACAGGTTTTAAACAATATTGAATGCCCTGTAAAATTCTACATCTGTTCATTTACAGAACAATTTGTGTCCGCCTACCAACTACTAAATGTTGCAGTGTGTTGTAAAAGTGTAATGGTATTCATTTGGCATGGACACATTATTTATGAGTGGTGAAGCAACAAATGAGTTATGTAGGTCATTCCAAATGAGAGTCAATGAAACCTTTATAAATGACCATGCTGTCATGAATTTTTCTATGTCATGTATTTAAAATAAACTATAATGGAAATATTTTGAAGCTTTATAATTTTTATTGACATTATTTTCCTCTTTCTTAATTGGGACTCTTCCAGTAAGACAGGCTACTTTACTTCTATAGATCCAAATGTATAGGCTTCTGAGGAAGAGAAAAATTAATAGAGGCCTTTCAGTATTACTGAAAATAGCTTATTTGTATAGTTAATATTAAATCTTCAGATCTGAACTTTCACAGTCTACCAGGGTAAGAAACAAGTGCTGAATCCCATTGGAAAAAGCATTCTTGGCATTCAGTGGGATAAGGAAAGTGTTACTATCCCTGATAACTGATGACATTTGGAGCTTAAGCTTGTCAGGTTCAAGTCTGCATAATGCCAGACAATTATAATTTGGGGAGACATGGTGGAAATAGGTGGAAGAAAGTTGCATTTCTCAAGAACAACTTGTAAGCATCTGTCTGAAACTGCTGAGATCCCTGGAATGTTGACATTTGTCTCCTCTGAAATGGGGTAATGAGCAGAGGGCAGATGAAACTATCTAACATGTATGAGAAGTTCAATTTATGACATGGTTTCAATTTTTTTTCACAAACCTGTCATCACCACATCTGTGGTATAAATATAGAACATCTGATTGCTTTTGGTGGTGGACAAGTTTTACTAATGTACATTTAGGGTAACCTGCACCATTAATGAGTAATGATGCCATGCATAGTTTATCCAGAACAAATTGTTGAAATAGAAAATTATAAATTACCATACTTAATATTGTAATGCCATAAACTGAATATCAACATTTACATTTTATACATCACTTATTGTTCTTTTAATTTCTTTTTGGCCTTGTAACTATCCAGCGCCAGGTTTGTTAGGAGTCTGATTTTCAGGATAGTTACTTGTGCAATTAATCCTGGAAGGATATTCAGTATTCTTAATTTTGTTTTCCAGCTACTAGATTGGCACAAATATCTTGATAAATCTCTTCCTGCGCCTTTGGGTACCATAGGTGCCTGGCTTTACAGAGCAGAGGCTGCCGTTAGGGAAGAAATAATTGTCCAGCAAGCTCATGAGGAAACAGCAAATACGATACATCGGAAGCTTGAACAGCATAAGGTAACTCTGTATGAGACATCTCTATGCATGACATTTCCAGTTTCAGTGGGGCCACTGTTCCTAGGATTGTGGGTGATCGAGAACTCATGCTGTATGAACAACAAATTTTCGTGGTTGTTGTTAATGGGTTTGTTCTGAAAGTGAGTTGTGACGATGCGGAAACTTGGACAACATATGGAGTCCTAAGATTTCCTTGATGCCATACAAATTGGGGTTTTGACATGCTGTAGTTAGGAGGCTACATGTACTAGTTATATTGGTAGATAATCTCCTCGTGGTGGTAGATGAAGCTCAAGTGTCTGTGCCTATTCTTTTAGATCTATCAGATGATACCTTTGACTATGAGGTTTTATTAACACATCTGCAGATCCTAGAAGAAGTAGTTCGAATTATTTTTGAATGGCTCTTATTCCTTTCTTTTTGAGAGGTCCCAGAGTGTAATATTCCATAGCTGTTCATCTGCTCCAGGAGCTCTCTCCTACAGAGCTCCACACTGTACCATTCTGTTACTCAACCTTTATGGAAGCCAAGTGAAATAGTGAGGTAATGGAGAGACTACAATACTTTAAATATGCTGATAACCCGCATTGCAGTTGGTCTTAACCAATGCCTAACCAAGATTGAGGCTTGGAAGAGAATGAGGTGAACCTAGATCATTTTGCGCCTGAACAGGGCTTGAAAAATCCACTTTCCTATGGTTAATAAGAAGCTTTCATAGGCAAATTTGAATATTAGTGCCATCAATTTCTGCAGATTCTAAGCTCTCATTTAAAAGTAAGTTGTATATAGAGAGACAGGCAGATAAAAATCTTTGGGGCGGAGTAGGAGAAGAAAGCTGAGACAGGAAATATAGAGGATGAAGTAAAGAACACAATGTAGGGAAAGAAAAAAAGGGTATATAACCTGGGAAAGAGAGGAAGAAAAGAGAGAACAGAGACTGAAAATATAGGGATAGAAAAGAAAGAAAAATTGGAGTGGAACCAGCAAGGGAAAGAAGGTATAACAGAAGCAAGAGAGATGTTTGTAGTAAGTTATATTTTAAAATGTTTTATATTGAAATTTGATTGACAGCATGATATAAAGATTTATTTGGGCATAAGCTTTCGTGGGTAAAAACCTCACTTCTTCAGATGCATAGAAGAAGTGAGGTTTTTACCCACGAAAGCTTATGCCCAAATAAATCTGTTAGTCTTTAAGGTGCCACCAGACTCCTTGTTGTTTTTGTAGAAACAGACTCACATGGCTACCCCCTGATACTTGACAGCATGATATAAAGAAATACAAGGCACAACTGTTTTATTGCTGCAAAAATAATCTGGCAAGGATTTATTTAAAATTATATTTGTAGTCCTTTTAGCTTCTTTATGGTGTACAGTATAATGAAGGCCTGAAAGGTTTCTTAAAAAAAAGTTTTTGTTAATCTTGGCAATATCATGAATGTCAGCCCTTGTTTTTTGCTAGAACAATTCCTGGAAGTCTTAGAGATATGTATTTNAAACAACAAGGAGTCTGGTGGCACCTTAAAGACTAACAGATTTATTTGGGCATAAGCTTTCGTGGGTAAAAACCTCACTTCTTCTATGCATCTGAAGAAGTGAGGTTTTTACCCACGAAAGCTTATGCCCAAATAAATCTGTTAGTCTTTAAGGTGCCACCAGACTCCTTGTTGTTTTTGTAGAAACAGACTCACATGGCTACCCCCTGATACTTGACAGCATGATATAAAGAAATACAAGGCACAACTGTTTTATTGCTGCAAAAATAATCTGGCAAGGATTTATTTAAAATTATATTTGTAGTCCTTTTAGCTTCTTTATGGTGTACAGTATAATGAAGGCCTGAAAGGTTTCTTAAAAAAAAGTTTTTGTTAATCTTGGCAATATCATGAATGTCAGCCCTTGTTTTTTGCTAGAACAATTCCTGGAAGTCTTAGAGATATGTATTTTGAGCTCTCACATCTTAATTAATCACCCTGACAAGTAAACTTAATCCTTAGGTTAGTAGATGTCAGGTAAATTTTTCAAGCCCTGTATCAGTGGTTCTCAACCTATTTAACACTGTAGGACGCATATATGTGTTATGTGGGCCACATCCAATACTATCTGTGTGGCCCTGAGGATATCACATGAGCTGCAGCTGTGTGTTGATGGATTGCAAGCGGCCCTCGAGCCGCAGGTTGAGAACCACTGCCCTATATGTCGTGCATGTGGGATGGAGAAAGCATCAGAAGAATTAGTAGAAATCAGCTCCCTGTATTGTATGAGTTTGCTCATCTTTGTCACTCAGGTTCGTGACGCAGGGGTCATGAAGATCCTCAGCTGCTTAGGTAGCAGCAATGGCTCAATGTGTTTTTTCCAGCTGTGCTTTACAATTTTTTTTTTATTTCTCTCTGCTGGGAACCTCGCCACATTATCCATACCTTTATCACCTCCAGAAGTTGTTACATGACATTGCATATTATATGGCCCCTTAAGGTTATTCTGAACTTCCAACTAATGCAGAATACATTATTATTAATAATAACATCTAGCTTTATACAGTGCTTTTTATCAGTATATTTCAAAGTGTATTTTGTCTTCTTAGGCACCATCCTGCACAAACTTTGCTTTGTTCAACTTCACATCCATAAGTAGTCCTGTTGAAGTCAGTGGGACTACTCACAGTTGTTTAACTCAAAGTTAAACACATATATTAGTCTTTGAAGGGTCAGGACCTTAATAATTAGTAATTCACTTGGGGAGCGAATTGCATCTGAAAGTCAGAGTTTTTACTGGCGTCTACTAGATTAGTGGGTGAAGTTTCAAGTACTGGTTTTGACTAATAAGTATCTAAAAACTTGTTTCTATCTAAAAATCTCAGGCTATGTCTACATAGCCCTGCAGTTTGGATTATGGGGGTGGGAATAGAAGTGCACACCGAAGTGCTGTGTTGTAACATCCCTCATTTAAATGCGAGAGGGCTAGCTGCAGAGAATTCTCAGCAAGGGTTTCTTGATTCTCAAACTCATTTATCCCCTTTGCCTTACAAAGCCTGAGAGTTTTATCTCTTCTCTCAAACTTTCTTCCAAAGGGGAGGGTTGAGTAGAGTCAGGAGGGTTGGTGGAGGATCATGGGGGATATTGGGCACAATTTTGTGAATTGAGCTGATAGAATTGTATATTTATCTCTGCTGTTGCACAAGTGCTCAGTCAGAGCAGTATGTGGAGAGGTGATATTTTAATACATTGAAAAAATAGACATTTGAGATAAATTTACTAGTTTGCATTTTGTTAAACCAGCTCCCTTAGCCTGGGGAGAGGAGGAGCTGTGCATGATTTTCTTTGTCGGTACAGTACTAATCAGGTTCAGCAAAGGACTGTACAATAAGCTATCTACTCCCTCACATTCTGGCAGCCTTCTGAAGACTTGACATCGTTATGGTTACCGCTTTGGAAACCGTTGCCAGTCATTCATTTTAATAAGTAATCTCCAGGAAATCCTTTGAAGTAGTGTTGCTTGGTTACTATAGAAATGAGCTGTTATTATGAGGCTTATGCTTGTTCGTATCTTATCATAAGCCTACAGGTTTAGGTACTGCATTCAGTGTAGGTTTGTGTAATATATAGCATATAATCACTGAAGCTTCTGATGCCGAGAGTCAGGAGTTCACTTCACATTGAATATGCAATAACATCAGGAACCCTGAATCTGCTGCTTTGTAGCGGGGGGCGGGCGGGATTAGACTAATTGTGTAATATTTGAAATAGCAATTAATAAAAGCTGGTATTTGTATTAAAGACATAAACAGTAAATTTAGCAAAATTATGTACTCATGAAATTTCAGCAATTGCAGACTTTATCTCAGATTAGTCACATATAACCAGAGTTCATCGTGTTTCTTTAAATCTCTGAAAGATTTATTTGAGGCAGTGCAAGTGCCATCTATTTTAAAAACTGCCAGAATTATAAGACACAGCTTTAGCAGAACATCTCATAAGGTACTTTCGCTGTGCAGATGCTCAAGCTGCTATATAATGCTTTTATATTAGGCATTAACTTGCATGCAAATGTGACAGCATGTTCAAATACTTAACTACATTGACTCATCATTGCAGCCTTAAAATCATGCTTATTAGTTAGTCTACTGTGAGCCTTTTCTCTCTCTTTGAATCAAACCAGGACCTGCTTAAAAACCTAGATGGTCACAAAAAGGCATTCCAAGGGATCCACCGGGCTAGGTCTGTTAATGGAGTCCCTGTTCCACTGGAGCAGTTAGACGATATGGCAGAGAGGTAAGAAGAATTTCAATCTTAAATGAAACCTCCTCTGTGAATGACAGAGAACCTGTTTGCTTTATAATGTTTTCATGTAAAAATCAGATTTTACATTTGGTTCTTAGTTAAGAAGAATGGGAGCAGCAACAAATGAGAAATATATTGAAAAGCCTGATATTAATAATTGATAATGGTCAATTTGAACAAGCAATTGATTTTCAAAAAGGAATAATTTTGCAGACAGACTCGGCACAGGAAGGAACATTATGTAACAACATAATGCTTATGAACAAACTGGAAGAGGGATGCTTTGGTAATGAAAAAAACTTAGTCTCAGACCTAAACTGATGATTTACTTCTGTGTATAAACAGAATTATAACATGCTTTATTTTAATGAGCAGCTTTCAGAGTGGCTATCATACAAAATTAAATATGCCTTTGGGCTTTGCATTAGATCAAAAATAGAGATATATCTCACACATAACAAGGTAGCTTGAACCTATAGAAAAATCCTTCCGTTCCTCCTACATATTGAATGTTGCACTTTTTTACTATAGTGTGATTCATTCCTAGGTTTAATTTTGTTGCATCTACGTCTGAACTCCATCTGTTGAAAATGGAGTTTCTGGAACTGAAATACCGTCTGCTGTCACTGTTAGTCCTTGCAGAATCGAAGTTAAAATCATGGATTATCAAATATGGAAGACGAGAGTCGGTAGAACTACTTCTACAAAATTATATTGTAAGCTTTTGTTCTTTGTTTAATTTTGTTGCATCTACATCTGAACTCCAGTGCCTTGCCCCTTGTGTTGTGATTCACACTTATGTAAAGACAGTGTAAAATGCTACCATAAGAGAAGGGACGCATTTTACATCTACTTTGCACCCAATTTGAAGAGGTGTAAAGGACCACAGAAAGTATAAGACAACAGAGAATCCAGCAGATGGCCCCCATCCTGGCTGCGCTCCAGCTGGTTCATGGTGCTCCTATGGTACAAAGTTCTTCTAAACCCAGCAGATCCAGCCTCTCAAATTGGAGGCTCTTTGGGTGGTGCAGAACTACTTTGGGGACTTCCACATCATTGCTCCTTGCAGACAGCTGCCCAGGGAATTGGGGAAGAGGGTGTGGTCAAGGATCTCTCACACCGTAGTGCCCAGCTGTCACTTGGCTCCTTGAGACCACTGGTGGCTTATGGAGAATAAAGCAGCTTTCAGGTCAGTCTAACCTGTGTTGGGGGCTTCACCCTGGGCAGAGCAGCTCTAAGAATGGGGAAACACATAAGGCACATTTGAGCCCCCCTCAGCTGAGCTGAACATTCATTAGCTGAGGTTCTTGCCCAATGTATTTATTATGTGTGCCATGTAAGATTTATGAAGTCCTCACATATTTATTCCCTTGCTTTGATGTGTTTCAGTTTTGTAAATGATGTGATAGTTCCCCACATTACTGTTGTTAGCAATATGAACTGTTCCTTTTCAATAACTTCTTGTTTTGTTTGTTTTTGGAATGCATACACATGCCAAACTCAATTTACAGAGCAACAGATCAGTAATTCAAAATAAAACACAAATTCACTACCTGAGATAACTTTTCATTTAATAGTTAAAAATAAGATTTTTTCCTGCTTACTATAAAATAATGATCCAAAAGCATCTTTCTCTCAATTATTTCACTTCCATTATGTTTTTAGTGCTCATCAAAGCAGCTCACTGATGGTATTAATTATTATAGTTCTCTAGCCATTGCAAGAATTCCATACTTTTAATGCTAATTTGGAATGGGCAAACTGTTTAGAGTAGAGTATACTCAATAATCATGTGCTTAACTTTGGAGAATGTGTGTTCCCATTTGCTTTAGTAGGATTACTCACATTCCTAAAGTTTACTAATGTGCTTAATGCTTTGCTAGATTGGGGTGGGGCTTCAGTGTGTATCTGATGACATAAAGTATGCTTGTATACTGCATAGCTAAGTTAGCCCAACATGCCTTCATTGTACAATATATGCTCTCTCAAAATGTTGGCAAAAAGTGTTTAAAAATCATAACAAATTATGTGTCCAATACAAAACTGGGACCCAAGTCTTTTGGTGCCACTGTCAGTGGCAAAACAGTGAGCCTGGTTAGCCTATCTGAAAAACCGGGCTAATATTTCTTGCACTTACATATCTGAAAGGAATTTACAAAGGTAGGAGAACATTATTTCCATTTGACAGTTGGCCTAACTAAGAACTCAACCCTGAAAACTCTTAAGCACATTAACAACTTCAACAAATAATTTTGAAAAACAATTACATTTGGGAAAAAAAATCAAAGTGACTGACCATCCATGAACAAAAAAAGGGGCAACATTTGTTGAATAAGTATTCCCTATAAATTATTTACCCAGCTCTGTTTAAGAGCAAATGTTCAAAGCAGAATATAGAGTTTTAGCATCAACCGTGAAGGTAAAAACCTATGCAACACTTTGTAAAGCAGGATCACTTAATGTAGGATTTCTTTAACATCTTGTTCCATCTCTTCTGGAAGATGTGAATGCAAACTGAAGTTTGATGGAATATATTTCTTTTCTTTGAATGAAATCTGTCTCTTTGCAGAGGGTCAGTACAAGGGCTATTCTGAAGGCTTAAGTGAGATTTAAATAGTGCATAGGTTTTGTGGTAGCTGTCTGCATGAAGATGAATTTTGCCCTTACTGAATTGTTTTCACTTAGATCTCAGCAGAGGAGGAGTTATCTAATAAATAGTGACTCTTCAGGCAATTCTTTGGCTTCTGCTGAATTCTAAGTATGAAGAAGTCCGAAGAATTCCAGCAAGAAAGAGCAATTAACAGGTTGCCTTATGAGCTTGTTAAAAATATTCATCCAAAATGTACTCTTGAAAAGAGCCTCCTATGGGAAGAGACTATCCTGTCCTGTCATTGTCAAAGGGAGCTCTGGATAGCACATTGTAAATTAAGTGGGGGATGGTTTGGTGAAATTTGAGAAATCGTATCTTAATGCAATTGTAATTCAAAGGAATTATCATTATTCCATGTGACATTTACTTTTGCTTCTTATAACCATTTTTTTCCTTTTCAGTCTGTTATTGAAAACAGTAAATTCTTTGAGCAGTATGAAGTTACATACCAGATCTTGAAAAGGGCAGCTGAGATGTATGCCAAAGCTAATGGCTCAGGTAAATACCTCTGTATCTGTTGCAATTCTGAAGGCATTTTAGTCCTGTTGATTTTAATATCCTTTTTAAATTAGTTCCTCAGAGTATATTTAGAAGCCATTTCCTTCTGTGCAATACAGTTGTACTGTATCTGTAATTAACCACGTGGGATCTGACAAAACTAGAATCCAGTGGATTTCTGCCAGTGTGTGTTGACTGTGTGATTGTTAGAATATGCTACTGGAACATGAGGAAATCTAAGTGTTAATTGTAAAAGTGTTCTTCTACTTTTGACTTGTAGAAAATCAGCCCTGGTTGTAAGTGAAGATGATTTTGATTCACAAAGTGTGAAATTCACTCCAGTGCAGAGGGCTAGCACAATGCCCATGCACCAAATAAGTCTCACATACTTTGTACGGGCCCTCTGCACTGGGGTGAATTTCACCCACTTTGAATAACTTGAAGGAGTTATGAAATGATAATATCTGAGAACTGAGTAACATAGGTCATCTGTGCTTTTGGGGGAGGGAGGGAGGAGGGTGGTGTAAAAAAGCAACAACCTCCTCTCAAAATATCTGGAATGGGGATTTAATGACAGTCACAACAATAATAATAATGATGATGCAATTTGTGCCATTTTGAACAGCCTTGTGTTGGGGCAGTTCAGAGCAGCAGCTATCCAGGGGGAAGTTGTAGAAGGATTGTTAGCCCTCGCTAAACTCCCCAGTACACAGCGGGAAGCTGCACCATCTTGTTATCTCCAGGCTCAAGGAGTGGCCTTTTATTCCTGGGGTGCAAGCTGTGGAAGGATCTTTTGTATTACTCTGCCTCTGAACCTACATGCAAAGCAGTCTCATCCAGTATCATCATTAGCAGCACAGTATTCACTGAAGTACCTTTCACAAGCCTTCCAGAATGACAAAGAATGAACACAATGATAGGTGCAGTATACGATGACCTATGGATGGATCGGCTACTCTCTGTTACACCTATACAACCCCACTGGGTACAGTGAGGTTGCATGGATGGCTCTGGAGGCATCTGATAGGGACTACTTTAAACACTGTCAAATAATAGTGCAGAAATCTCTGGGGTGAGATGCTGCAGTTGTTAAAAATGGTTTATGGATAGGGAGTGAAAAGGAATATCTTACCCATTTAAAGTGACACTTTCAACTCAAATTTGTCCCCAAAGTTAGATTTTTGTAAAAATACACTTTACAAAATGTAAGAGCAATATAAACTATTCCATGATTTTTTAAAAAAACCAACAATAAGTCATTTTCCAACAAATAAATATTCCCCTGAGTTATTTGCAGCATAAATAGTGCAAACTAAGGACACCTAAGCTATGAATTCATTTCTTAAAGGAAATTCGTTGTATACTTTATTTTTTACAATGTATACTTAATTTCTCAACCTTAATGTTGCAGATGACATAGAGCTTGGGGGGATTGCCAATACTTTGGAGGATAAAGCTAAAATTCCGAACTGGGTTATAGATAAAATGAAATTCTACAAAGAGAGAGGTGTAAGGTGCTACCCTTAGGGAAGAAAAATGAAATGCATAAATACAGACGGGGGAAAACTGGCTTGGCAGCCGCACTGCTGAGAAGGATCTGGGTGTTGTGGTGGATCGCAACCTCAACATGAGTCAGCAATGAGATGCTGTTTCAAAAAAAGCAAATATAATTTTAAGTTGCATTAACGGAGGCAAAGCATGCAAGTCATGGGAGGTGATAGTACCGCTCTACTTGGCACTAGTTAAGCCTCAGTTGGAGTACTGTGTCCAATTTTGGTCACCACTGTCTAGAAAGGATGTAGAGAAACTGGAAAGGTTGCAGAGGCGAGTGACAAAGATGCTCAAAAGGATGGAATGCAAGCCATGTGAGCAAAGGTTGAAGGAACTAGGTATGTTTAGTTTAGAAAAGATGAGATTAAGGAGGGATGGGGACATGATAGCAGTCATTAGATACTTGAAAGGCTGCTACAAAAAGATGGAGAAAAATTGTTCTCTCTTGCCACAGAGGGCCGGACAAGAGGCAATTGATTCAAATTACAGCATAGCAGATTTAAATTAAACCTCAGGAAAAACTTCCTAACTGTAAGAACAGTAGGACAATGGAACAGACTGCCTATGGAGGTTGTGGAAGCTCCTTCACTGGAGGTTTTTCAAAAGGAGGCTGGATAGCCATCTGTCTTGGATGGTTTAGACACAACAAATCCTCCATCTTGGCAGGAGGTTAAACTAGATGACCTTGCAGTCCCTTCTAACCCCTATGGTTTTATGATTCTGTGATTAGGTTGTGCATTTCATATATGTTTAAACAAACCTACTGATGCTGAAAAGAATATAAAATAGAATTACTTAACAAGAATAATAAAAGAGATTTAATAATATTTGTAATAAAAGAAACACATGCTAAATACTTGCATAAATACTTCCAGCAGCTCCAAGACTTTAAGTTGTGTTTAAAAATTCAATATGCTTTCTGTGTCTTAGTGGAAGAAGCAGAGAATGTGATGAAATTCATGAATGAAACAACAGCCCAGTGGAGGAACCTGTCGGTAGAGGTGAGAAGTGTGAGGAGCATGTTAGAAGAAGTGATTGCTAACTGGGATCGATATAGCAGCACTGTGGCCAGTCTGCAGGCCTGGCTGGAGGATGCGGAAAAAATGCTGAATCAGCCTGAACATGCCAAAAAGGTAAGGAATATTAGCTACTTCATCCAACCCCTGCATATGGCTTTTATGACAATTCAGTAAAAGTTTTCAACCTACAGGAAACAAGTTTAAAAAAACCCATCAGTGACCAGGTAGGGAGCTGTTTGCAGAAGACTGGGGAGAAGACCTTGATGATAAGAGTTGTGGCAGGTTGAGATTTATGCATGGAATAATTCCTACCTTACTCTCTTCACTATCAGAAACCTTCACAGATGCATAGTACACTTTCTATCTGAGCATATTTGTCTTAGGTTTGTGTGTGTTCCCATCTGTGCACTCCTGTATGCATGTATAAATATGGAAAGAGAATGAGCACATTTATGATGTTATAGCGTAAAGGCTTTATTTGCATGAATTTAGGATGGCTGCATTGTTCACAAATGGCAAAACCAAGAATGTGTTGTTATGCAGCTGACTCAAAACAAGTGCCATATCACACTGCATCATTATGTGTTCTGTATATGCCACATATTTTATAGTAAAACTGGTTTAATCCCTTTTCTTCTTTGCAACAGTTTAGGAGTTTAAGTGAGATGTTTTAATAAGGTCTGCTTATACAAGCATTTATGTAGAGTAAATATGATGCTTTTACCTTTTTGTTTACCACTTAGGTTATTCTCTGAATAACCACTCTGCCTACAGCCAGTTTATCTACGTATATATGTAGTTGTTTGTCCAGCAAATTAAAAAATAAGGGTGTTTTAAAAACTATTTTAGAAATGATTTAAATAGTTCTAAAAGTTGTTCCCACTATTGTGAGCATTTATATATTTCACCATAAGGCCATCTGCCTTGGTATCATGAGTTGTGCTCTGACCTCAGAGGGGGTGAAAAATTATGACAAATACATTTTAGAAATGTCTTTAAATGACCTAAAATAGTTTTTCACACATATCAATGATAACACTACAATTTTAATGGCACAATTTTAATCTCTATTATCTTTGGGGCTACCAATAATAAATATCTCCCATTTAAAAAATATCGGACTTTAATCCTGACACTAGCTAAGGACAGAATATTGCACATTGTGGGCCACAAGCCAATTTAATTTTTTTTTTTAGAAATTCAGTACTTTGAGTTGGGGGGAAAGAAAGGAGTGTTTCTTATGTTTAAACAAAATTTGTGGCTGTAAAAGTTGTCTCAGTGGTTTGGCATCTTATAAATTGTCCTGTCAATGGTAGACTAATGGGCAAGTGAGATGGTCATACACATGATAAATGCACATGGGTGTCAGTGGTTTATACATGTGGTTTATGTTTGTGTGTATATATTGTTTAAAATTAAATATTGATATATTCTTTGTATATGAACATTTAAGTCAACATCTGTGTGTCGAGTCTGTTCTACAGTTTCACCTTAAAGCAGATTATGAACATGTGTGCTACTGATATCCATGTGATGAATTGTGTTCATTATGCAACTTTGACCATCCCATCTGCACTCTGTTCACTCCGCTAATCTGTCTTCACTGGGACTCTTTGACTGCTAGGGTTGCCAATTTTAGTTGGTCATATTCCTGGAGTTTTCATCACATGATATAATATTTAATTAAGGATTAATCTTTAATTTCTGGAGACTCCAGGGCAATTCTGGAGGGTTGGCAATCCTATTCCAAATCTCTCAGCAGCTTCAAATAGCCAGTTTAAGTAAGTAAGTAAGTAAATA
Source organism: Trachemys scripta elegans (assembly GCF_013100865.1). Lineage (NCBI taxonomy): Eukaryota > Metazoa > Chordata > Testudines > Emydidae > Trachemys > Trachemys scripta. The sequence goes on from NC_048300.1 coordinate 92,317,808, forward strand.
AATAAATAAATACAGCACTCTGACACAGGAATATTACTCCCTTTCCCCCAGAATGTGCAATTTCTCCCTCATATTACACTGGCTCAAGAATCAGAATTGTTCCCAATTATGAGAAGATAACAGAATTTGCTTCTGGTCCTAGGTGTTTTCAAGATGCTGTACTAGACCTTAAGAGAGTGACATCATCATGTATGGCAAATCTATTTTAGGTCATTTGAGAGGCTTTTATAATTTATCAGTTATAACTTTCACTCTCACTGGGGTTTGTACAGTTCAACTAATGTTAACAAAGGCATTCTGGCTTCTAGATGGATAGAGGTAATTAAATAGCATCAGTAACATAAAGTAAAACTTACTGAAATATTTCCAAAATATTTGTTATGTAATTTATGTGTCACATATAAAATCCCCGATGCTGTGGCGTGATATTGTGGCACTCACATGGAATGACCTACATAACTCACTCTTAAGTTCATCACTCATGAGAATTATGGTGCATCCCAAATGTAGGCCATAAAATCTTCATACCACACCATAATGCGTTCACTCTCTTTTATCTCCCTGTCTGATTACAAGTTCTATATTTGCATGCTTGTTGTGTTTGCAATGCTAAAATGTAAGGGTCTTCCCTGTTTTCCATTGGTTACCCCAGTTTAAGGGATTCTACCATGAACTCATTAACCTAAATAATTTTGAAACTTGCCAGAAGTGACCATCCTTGACTCTCATATTTCTCATACAAATAATTGAAATACAACAGAACAAATTCATCACTGAACAAATCCATTTTTTTTGGTAACTCCATCAACTACCAGGAACTTTAACTAAATATAAATTTGGCCCAGTAATTTCAAAGTTGCACAAGGATGCTATTTACTGGGAAATATCTGTGATGCCCCTGCACCATGCTGTCAGGAGGAGCAGGGTTTGTCACCTGCTGAGACCTGCCTTCCAACTTAGTGGATTCCTGAGGATCTGAAGATAGCCTCAGCCATTCACAGAGAAACCCCACACACTTTCAACCCCAGCAGTCCCTCTCAGATCCCTCCCAGCACAGCTCCATTGGAGCCATGCTCCCAGGGCCTCTGACCTGGCAGTTTCATTCAAGGACCCAATAGGGATTGTGGGGGGAATCTGAAAATAGTATAGCCTGGGACGATTTTCATTTTTTTAAGTCTTCCTTTGGGTCAGGGACAATATGTGCCCCTCCCCCCAGCCTGCCCTGACTCTGCTTCCTCCTTCATGCTGAAGGGTCTCTGCAGAGAAACTTCTGCAGGGTCTGGGGTGGAAAACGGTGACTCAGAGGCATCCGGGCCCTGCTTCCCATTGTTGGAGAAGAGATTCCCACCTGGAATGAAGAACGTCTGCCTCTGCAGAGTAATTCATTCTCCCATCTCATTTCTTCTTTGACCTCTTTGCTAAGTCTGCCAACAAGAGAACTGGTCAGTGCCTGTTCTGATGGGGTTATTTTGTTGTGAACAATAGGAACAGGACTGCTGTTTTTGTTTTCCTTCTAGCATACCTGGCATGTGTACAGCAGTTTAAAAAAACAACAAGGAAATGTTTATATAATATATCTGGGATGCTGTTGGTATTTCCTGACAAATCAATATTGTTATCTTGGGCACCCGGGGAAAGCAATACTATTCTTAAACTCAAAGAAGATGGAAGATGACACCCAGTCTACTCAGAGAAGATGAAGCTTATTCACTAATATGTCTATGTACATAGTACAAGTGCTCTTTACTCATGTCTTCTTTAGGGATTTAAATAACATTGTGTTCAATTATCTGTCCAGCACATTTAAGCAATATACCTTCATTTGACATTTTCTTTGTAGCTATATGGGAGGTGTTTTAAATGTGGATAAGTTATGACATCTGCATCAATTATTGTGTTGTCACAAGACTTTCTGAAACCTTGAGATTGCGCTTTTTGGTACAGCCATGAGCAAGAGGGAATGTGTAAACGGCACCATGCCTGGAGCAGTGCTGGGAAGAATTGTACTTCAGACAGCCATTTGAAGCACAGTTCCTCCCTGGTTCCCCCTTGCTCCTGGGGCAGAATAAAGAGGAAGGTGGGGAATCATTTGTTGGGGACCTCTCACAGCAGAAAATTAACACAAACACATACATGCTCTCTCTCTCTCTCTCTCTCACACATATACACACCTCCCCTCCCCTCCACCCCAGCTCAGCTGTGCAGCCTAGAATACTGGAGTGGGACAGAACCAAGGCTCCATCCAGTCTCTTCTCCCTCCTCACTCACCCGCTCTGAGGTGAGAGTAAGCAGCCAGAAGCACTTGTTTTCCCCTCTGCTCTGAGGCCCACAATTACCTGCCCTGGGTTTACAAGGGGGATTCTTACTACTGTGCTGGCAGGAAGTCCAAGTTGCAATTCAGCCCATAGTGAATTAGTAGTTCATTGGCTTCAGATGAACAAAAGTAATCCTCAAGTGTGTATAAATTAAACAGAAATTAGATGAAGCAGTGACAATATTATAAATTAAGACTCAAATCCTTTTATCTTACTCAGGAGAGTAGTCCCATTGACCTCAGTAGTGCTACCTACTTGATTAAATTGAGAAGGCACTGATTGTTTATATCTATATTATAGATATACAATATAGAGTCCCCTCCATTAACACAGCAGGTTATCTTGATAGCTCTATTTTAAAATATTAGTTTGGAATATAAGAATTTACCAGAGTACCCAATGTTGGATGCTTCAGAGGATAATGTGCCTTGTAGGGAAAAGGTTTATCCATGTTCTTAGTTGGTGATTAGGTTTATATTTTATTGTGTAACATACTGACTTTTGCAAAATGTTTAGCAATGTTGCTTATATTGTGTTTAGGATTTTTTCCGACATTTACCTCATTGGATCCAGCAGCACACAGCCATGAATGATGCTGGTAACTTTCTTATTGAAACTTGTGATGAGACTATTTCCAGAGATCTTAAACAACAGCTGCTGCTACTAAATGGAAGATGGAGAGAGTTGTTTATGAAAGTTAAGCAAGTATGTGTTGTTATGGTTATATTTAAATAATTATTTTACCATTGCAGTGCAGCAAGGCTGCCTAAGGTTTGCACCACTAAAGCCTGCACGGACAATTTACCAGGAGTCCAAGGGCCATGTCTAATGTAAATGTATATAATATGTAAATTGTAAATCAATATATGCCACCAGAATAGTTGGTTGCATTTGTTCCTTTTTAAAAAGATGGATAGAGATGGTTTGTTCAAGTTCATCAGCAAACATACTTTGTAGCTTATCTCCATAATATTTGACCTTGACTTTTTAAAAAAATGCACATTCTCTATAGTTGAGAAATTAAAATCATTTTCAAAAAAATAGCCATTGTTTATGTAGAATCTATAGAGCCAAATTTAGCCCTAGTGTAAGTGGATTCATCTAATGCTTTTTAATGGGAGTTGCACCTACTTATCATAGGGCTAAAGCCAGTCAGCAGTAGAGGCAGCACACATTAATCAACCAATCCCATTCCCAAAGCTATTCTGACATCATTGTTGTCTTGTGCTCTACAAGGCACAGAGAACAAAAAACTTCGCTTCAGGAAAGAGACTCACCTGGTTGGAAAAGAAATGTTATTTTAAGAAGTTATTCGAAATGGCGTGAGGGAAGATGAGAGATATAACTTGTACCAAAGTATTTGACAGCTTTATATACACATTTAAAAATATCTGCATTGAAGTAATCATATGGCTAATGAATTTTTTTTATTTAATTACTTTTGACTACTCACCTGAGGCCAAATCCTGTTCTTCTTACTCTCATGAGTATTCCCATTGCTGTCAATATATCACATGAGTAAAGAGGTCAGCATTTGGCTCTTATTTTTTTAAACCTTTCAAACTGTTACTTGTAGCATAGTCACAGCTTTATTATTTACTAGTGATGGGCAGAGTAGTTTACTTTGCAAACACTAATACCCAGAGTTTGAATGCTCCCCTGCACATTTTGAGAATTCCCCATCCCTCTCCATGACCTTCTAACAATTCTCCAAAAAAAGAAGAACAGGAGTACTTGTGGCACCTTAGAGACTAACAAATTTATTAGAGCATAAGCTTTCGTGGACTACAGCCCACTTCTTCTATATGCATCCGAAGAAGTGGGCTGTAGTCCATGAAAGCTTATGCTCTAATAAATTTGTTAGTCTCTAAGGTGCCACAAGTACTCCTGTTCTTCTTTTTGCGGATACAGACTAACACGGCTGCTACTCTGAAACCTAACAATTCTCCCACTCAGTTCTTTCCAGTATATTTTGTGCCATCCAACAGTTCCTCAGTTCTTCCTTCACCCCAGCCCTCAACTAATTCCCTGACTTCTCTCTCTCTCTCTCCTCAGTCCGCCCAACCTCCCCCAATTTTGTTTGGCTGCCTCTCTCCCTGCTGAGCTGCAGATGCTGATGCATTTATATTTCCTGATGTTAATAGCTTCACAGTCAAATGCTGTCAACAATGCAGAGAATGTGAATGGACTGGCACCAGGACCTTAGTGGAGAGGCTGCCATATTTGCTGTATCATTAAAATCAGATCCCCAAAGACACTGTTAGAGGGTTGCAGTGACTGAGAATACTAGGAGACTATTTGCATTTTACCCACTGAACTGATAAACTAGCAAATCACAGTTTGAGAGAACCTAGATGCTCAGGTGGGATGTGTCCCGGTCTAGGGCCAAAACCGAGTAAAGGGTAAAATATGAAGCCTCAAAAGGAAGGCTACTGGTAGGTCAGGAGTAGTGAGTTGGGGAGTTAGGTCCACTTCAGAAACTGGAGAGAGAAAGGAGTTCTCAAAGTGATCCAAATTTTAAAATATGTTTGGGTTTTCTTTCATGGATGGAATTGAAGTGAGGGCCTTTTGGGGGATTGGAAACAAGGTTTCCCATTTCTAAAAAGAACTATGTGCTTCATTAATCAATACTAATATTTAAAAAAACAACCAACCAATGACTTGCTGGATCCTTAGCGTAAAAGATCACTAGCAAATCACACTGAATAAAAAGAAAAGAAAAATTAAACAGTTAAACCCAAGAACCTATTAGTTTCCTTATAGATTCATAGATTCTAGGACTGGAAGGGACCTTCAGAGGTCAACGAGTCCAGTCCCCTGCCCTCATGACAGCAACATTGCATATTTTGACATGTTCTCTGTGTTTTTATTTTCCATTTTTCATAGTATGCTCGGGCAGATGAATTTGACAGAATGAGGAAGGAATACTTGGATGGTGTTGCCACGTTGTCTACCTTTGCTGATGGCACTAATGGAAAAATTTCTGTGCCTGTAGAAGTGTCCTTTCTAAATGTCAAGATGTTTGTCCAAGATTTGGAGGTGAGTTTCTTCCTTCTGTCTGTCTGTCTGTCTGTCTGTCTCTCTTTTTCTCTTTTTTCTTCCCAGAAGAGAGAATTATTTAACTATTTAATTTTATGAAAGGATCAGAAGGTTATTTATTTACATAGCCATTATCAGCATTTTTATACTACAATGGTGCATTTTGTGTTTTAGGTAATCTAAAAGATTGCATTCTATGAGTGACATTTCAGGAACACATTTCTAATGCAACAAGCAGGGGTGTCACTAGATTTTCGGCTGAATGCTGAACTTTAATACAGAGCTTTGCAGATGAACTCCTCCACTTAGTATATATCAAATACATTCTGGACCTGGTCCAACACTCGTTGAAGTCAATGGAAAAAATCCCATTGATGTCAATGGGAGTTGAATCTATTGCCTACAGCTGTTGTGAGAACAAGCTAATGTGCCACATGAATTCATAACAGTACCTGTTAAAATATTTGTTGCAGGATATTAAACAGAAGGTGCCTGTGATGGAAGCTCAGTACAAGATAATTACAAGGACAGCACAGCTTGTTACAAAGGAAATTCCCCAAGAAGAAGTCAATGAAATGCTTGCAACTATGACAGGGATCAAAGCACAGATAAGCAAGGTCCTGGAATATCTTTTCTGCTGTGCAGTTTGTTTACTGTTGGACTAGTAATTAAAGATGAGCCCAAACAGGCATTTAGCCAAGTGTCACACCAACCCCAAGCTCAGGGGACTCAATAAAATGGGACCCATATCTGAACCAGGCCTTGTGTTGGTTGCTTATGATTTGTTTCACACAATGAGTTTGTATAAAGCCAAACCTACACTCTGGTTTTGACCCCTCTTTATTTCCAATGGACATGAGCTAAAACCTAAACTATTTATGTTAAACATCTCTTCTCCCCTTCCAGACCTTAGGGGGTTAGATAAAATCGGGTTTGTTTGTTTTGGGTATAACTGAAGTATTAGAGCTAATGCATAAACTTGGAAAAAATCATTGAAGTTATATATATTATAATGTTTCAGGTGTATGGATTTAGACTGAGTGCTAGCTCCCATACCAGGATGTCAGTACATATATACAATAGACCAGTGCACACTTTTCATATGCAAGTTCCTCTCCACACCAAATGCTCTGCATTAGTCAGACCTGTCCTTACAGTCAGAGAGTGTTGTATGCAGCTTTTTTCTGAAGTCATTAACACTCCTCCTGAGTTGAATAGATGGTTTTATTATATATGAGATACTCTTTCTTACCCTTCAGAGGGGTAGCCTTGTTAGTCTGAATCTGTAAAAAGCAACAGAGGGTCCTGTGGCATCTTTAAGACTAACAGAAGTATTGGGAGCATAAGCTTTTGTGGGTAAGAACCTCACTTCTTCAGATGCAAGACTAACAGAAGTATTGGGAGCATAAGCTTTCATGGGTAAGAACCTCACTTCTTCAGATGCAAGACTTGCATCTGAAGAAGTGAGGTTCTTACCCACGAAAGCTTATGCTCCCAATACTTCTGTTAGTCTTAAAGGTGCCACAGGACCCTCTGTTGTTTCTTACCTTATCATCTCTTGGAGCTTAAGCCTGAGCATGGAACCTCAGCTTGTGTCACTACCATTGCACTACTTCTAAACTGACAGGCTGTCCCCAAAAGCACACCCACACTTCTATTGTGAAAGGGTGAGTGTTTTTGTCCAACTCAAAAGAGAGCCCCACTCTGATTGCTCTATTATTGGGAAATACAGAGAAATATATAGGTGTAAAAATCCAAACAAAACACGCACACCCCAACAGCAACAACCCTTTGTCAACATTGTCTTCTTAACCAATACAATAGTTCAAACTCACCTCAATAAAGGGGATGGAATAGTGAAAGACAGAAGCTGAGTGGGAAGTAGTGATGGAGAACTGAAGAGGTACAGTGGGGAGAGATAGATGATCTTGCAAATCATATATATGCAACACTCCTGTGTAAGGGATGCAGGATTGGGCCAGAGACAATGTAGAGAATGAGAGAAAGAGAATCAAAAGAAATGGAAAAAGGAATGGGTATGTAGAAAAATTGAGAATGGAAGGATGGGATGGAAGAGAGAAGGAGGGAGTTGGAAGGGGAGGAAGAGAAATGCAGGAGAGAGACCATGAGGTAGAAGATAGCAAATAATGAACGGAGAATAAAAGATCTCCCACACAAAAGTTCAAATGCTATTCAGTGCACAGATGTTAAAATAACTGTGGGTGGAATATAGTAGCAAGAAGATATTACCAGATCCTGAAGTACTTGATATTAATGGTAATTTTTGCTTGAATAAGAACTAAAGATCAGGTCCATTTACCTTTAAAAGAGGGAGGGGGCTTATGTAAAGCAGTGTACATGGAAAGGTTATTTATTGTTTATTGCATTTCAGTAACTTTCTGTTGTAATGAGATTTTTTCTTTATGTTGCCAAAAGACTAAGGAGCGTTGTCCTGTCCTGCTCTATGAAGCTCAGCAGCTGCTGTCTCCTCTGGAAGAATTAGAAAAGCAAATTACATATTTTTATGAGTCTCTTGAGAAAGTCAATGAAATAATTTCTGCCCTAGATCCTGAAGTGCAACCTGCAGCTGTTTTTAAACAAAACCACCAGGTAAGTTTTAAAAAAAAAACACCCAAAACCCTATCTGGAAAATATAAGAGACTCCCTGTAAGCATTTATGCAACACATTAGATTGTTAGGACTCTGGATTGCAGCAGCAAGAATTGAGGAGCAATTCTTAATTGAGTGGCAATTTCTTAATCTTCATTTAATAATATTTAAACACTTTCTTTGGGCTACAGATGCCAGCTCTACAATTCACCTCTGCCCACCAACTTTCCCACAAACTCACATAAACTGAAAGTGGATTTCTCTTTATATGGGCCCTGTTTCATCTCTCACTGAAATCAGTGGGAGACTTTCTTTTGATTTCAACGGAAACTACATCAGGCCCCTATACAATTGCACACAGCATCAGTGAACACTGGGATTTCCTTGAGAATGCTTAGGAACTCCCATTGATTTTCATGGACATTGGTGGGCTTCCCATGTGTTTGACAAGAGTTTTCTTTGAAGTCATTGGGGGTGGGGAGATATAATGTAATGGAGCCTTAAATTTCCACCTGTCCTGCAGGAAGAAATGCAGGAACTCAGTGTTAGACAATGGAAGGACATATTGGATCCAGAAGAAAATGTCTTGCATCTGTAATGTAAGGCTGGAATGTTAAAGGGCTGTTTAGAATCAAGTACAAGGAGATAATATTGTTAGCAAAATAATGGACTTAGTGCAGTATATGAAAGAACAGTTAGAAATTATTTTATAATTGCAATGATTATGGAGATGTGAGCCACACTTCAGTCAGGGAGGGCCTGTGCTCCACCAGTGACTTGAAGCTACGTCTTTGTTTTTGGAAGAAAAATAATATTGGGCTGCTGAGCTTGACTGTGCATGTGAGCCAGTCCAGCCTTGATCTAAACTCCCTCACTGTCCTGAACAAATCCTGTCCTGTCTGAGCATAGACACCAAATGAAACAGGTGTCAGAGCTGCAGAATGAGGAGAGTGCATTATCATGGAGTCTCCAGCTTTTAGATTACCATAGCCCAGACTTCGTAATTTAAGTAAATGGCTTATTTCTTCTAAAAGGATTTACCAACCATGGAACTGAGATCCATGACAGTCTGCCAGATTATACAGAGGCTGCTGATTTCTGCTGAGTAGATCATGGAATAGATAGTTCATTAAATAGTAAAGGGACACACTGTGCTTTCCTCTCATGAGAATTAATGAAATTTTTCTTCTTATTTGTGTAGTTGTAGTTACTGATTCTCTTGTCTAATGATTTGTTGTGGTCATTTAAATTCCAATAACGGGACTGATAGACGGCAAGGACCATATGTGTAAGCATTTTAGCTAGCTACGGAGAGTTGTCACTCTTTTATCTACTCACTGAATAAATGAAGGCATCTGTTTTGCAATCGATACTGTGGGTACAGATATTAATAATACCCAAATCAAGAGTAAATGACAGAATCACACAGCCAGAAAAGACCTTGGCATTTTGTGAAACTACCCGGATGGATCCTGTCCTGCAAGCTGTATGATTGAATCCCTGTGGATGGGGCTGAGACCCCTGGAAAAAGTTTGCAGGATCTATATTATTCTCTCTAATGTCTTGTTTAAATTGTTCTTAATGGAGCCTGACCACTTCCATTTTCTTATTGCCACAAATGGCCCCTCTAGGTTTTTTTCTTGAACTTTTCCTTCCTTTGTTTCTGGCCAGAACAGAATTGTGTTTCTTTCTTTCAGGATTTGATAGCATACCAAGAAAACTGCAAGAAAGCTCTGTCCCTGATTGAGAGAAACAGTCAGGGCATTCTGAAGTTTGTGGCTTCGAGTAAGGTGTTACAACATTTCAATCCATTGATGCTTCAGAAGAAGGTCACAGAGATCCAGGTTGCTTTTCAGGTAGTTTTGTTGCTTCTTAGTATATTTTTGAGAATTTCTTAGAGTATGTCTACACAGCAAAGAAAAACCTGCGGCTGGACTGTGCCAGCTGACTCAGACTCCTGGAGCTCGGGCTGCAGGGGTGTTTCATTGCTTTGTAGACTTCTGGGCTCGGGCTGGAACCTGAGCTCTGGAACCCTCCAACCTCACAGGGTCCTAGAGCCCAGGCTCCAGCCCAAGCCCCGACATCTACATAGCAGTGAAACAACATTGCAGCCTGAGCTCTGCGAGCCTGAGTCTGCTGACATGGGCCAGCCACAGGGGTCTAGTTGCTGTGTATACATACATACCCTTAGTATGCACTTGTTACTGTGTTCTCTTTGCTTTCTATCAGTCTTCAGCTGTTGCCACAGGGAGCACAAGAAGTTTCCTTTGTTTTTCTCTTCTCCTGACACCCACATACTCTTTAAACCAAACACGGAGCTTATCTGTATTATAAAACTTGCACTGATGTAACTAAATTACTTTAAAATCTAATATACTTTTAATACTTTAATACAAGATACTTATACACAGCCACAGATGCTCATTCTCATTGAAATCTTTCCCTTACTCCCATCTGTACCAACAGTGCCATGATGCAGTGGGATAATTCCCCTTTTTTAGAATTTGAAGTCGCAGTAGAAATAAAGACTAGATCAGTGGGAGGGGAGAAGATACTTCACAAAGCTCTGTGAATTGAGACTCTCAGGTTTTCACAGTGTCCTGTGCTCAGGGAGCTTGGGGTCTGCTTCTCCATGTAATGACCTAGAGGTGTCAGAAGTCCTCTGCACCCCTCTGATAACCTGAGATCAACAGAGAAATCCCACAGATTTCAGGCCATCTGTTCACGGGGTTTGAAGATCCACACATAGGGACTGCCCTTCTGTGTTACTGCCCAGACCTCTCTATCAACATGTGTTATCCCGGCTCTCATTGGCAACCATCTGTTCATGCACCCCACCCCACTCAAGGAATGGAGCATGGCGATCTTTGCAAAACTCAGTTTGCTGGGTTTGTTTTTCCACTGGAAATAAATCACAGTTACAGTTGGTTTATATAGTACTCCACATTTAGTGCCAAAATCAGTCTCACTTACTCACTTGAATTAGTATTTTACTCTGTCAATAGTTTCATTGATATTTTCTGGACTATTTGAGTAGTAAAGTACTTAATCAACTTTAGTAAGTGTAACAAAGTCTGGCACATAATTATCCAGTATGGTTTTAGGGTCAGATTTTCCAAATGTTGGTTTCAACGACACTCCTTTTAATGTACTATTCAATATAAGGGTGGCATAATTGGACTCTTAATTACTCTATGAAATGTAGTGTCTTGAATTTTAAGCTACACTGAAGTGCTGATTGTCTAAATCAGGGGTTCTTAAACTGGGGGTCAGGACTCCTCAGGGGGTTGCGAGGTTATTACATGGGGGCTTGCAAGCTGTCAGCCTCCACCCCAAACCCCACTTCGCCTCCAGCATTTATAATCGTGTTAAATATTTCAAAAAGTGGTTTTAATTTATAAGGGGAGTCACACTCAGAGGCTTACTATGTGAAAAGGGTCACCAGTACAAAAGTTTGAGAACCACTTGTCTAAATGCTATCATTGAGTGTTTCTGAACATCTGGATTCTTAGTGAAGATCTGTAGATGTCATTTTATGACTTATCATTTTAAAAGTGTTAAAAGGCAGGTTGATGGAGCTTGATAAGTAGCTCATGTTATACATTATTCCAATCTTATAAGAGTGAGTAGGTAGTTTTATCTCAGTTTACATTTGAAGTAGAACTTGCGCTGTCAGCCACCCAGCTGGCAAATTTGCGGTGGAGTCCTAATATTGGGGGATCTGCAATTTCTGCAATATTGCAAATTAAGTGCAGCCTTAAGGAGGAGTAAACATTTTGCAACTGATTTAATCAGATGGACTTTTTTGGACAATACAAGGCTGCTGATGCAGTACACAGGAAAGTGTTGCCCTGTATTTAATTATAAGCCGGCGATCATTTCTATAGCAATAATTACCTTTCCCACCTTCCGGTTCAGTATATCGTATCCTGTCATTACAGCAAGCAGTTATGCCGTGCTTATTCCGCTGGTGAAAAATGGATTGGTAGTTATTGCCAAAGGATGGTAGTGTTCCGAAACGAAAGGCAGAAACTGAAATGGCTAAAGTCATTACAGACAAAAAATCTGCAAAAACAAGAAAATATGATGAAGCATATTTACATTTTGGTTTCACTTCCATTGCTGTTAGCAGAGAAATCAGGCCTCAAATGTGTAGTGTATGCAGTAACTTTAGCAAACAATAGCCTGAAGCCAACAAAATTAAGATGCCATTTAGAAACAAAACATGGAATCTGGTAGGAAAGAACAGAGATTTTTTCGAAAGAAAGCTACAAGAAATTAACCAACAAAAAAACACAGTGAAAAATGTGGTATCCACCCCTGCAAGTGATTTAAAAGCATCGTATCCAGTTGCATACCACATTGCCAAGAATAAAAAGCCTTATGCAATTAGGGAAAAACTGATTCTCCCAGCAGCAATTGACGTTGGCAGGACTAGGAATGGTGACAGTGTGGCAGAGAAGTTAAAAATGATCCTGCTGTCAGACAACACAGTCAGCTGCCAAATCTTTGACATGTCAGAAAATATAATGGCACAGCTGATCTCTCGATTGCAAACCAGTTTATTTGAAATCCAGTTGGATGAAGCAACGCATATATCCAAAGCTCATTTAATTGCTTACGTTTGGTACTCTCACGGAACATCAATATTGGGAGATTTTTTTTGTTCTGGAAGCCAATTAAGATTCATGCAACTGAATCTGAACTGTTTAACTTTTTAAATGACTTTCTAACTTCTCACGAGTTGAAGTGGGAAGCCTGCATGGAACTCTGCATGGATAGAGCCCCTTCTGAGTCTGAAGGTAGGGCAGGTTTAAAGGCCAAAGTGTTTGAAATTGTGCCACATATTTTGTGGACTCATTGTGTGATACACTGCAAAGCCCTTGCAAGTCGAAACACGGATCACGTACTTATAGTTCTGCTGTTAAAATCGTGAACTTTATCAAGACACAGCCCACAAAGGTACTTCTCTTTGCAATGCTTTTTGCAGAAATGGAAGTGGAGCATGATGCTTTGTTGTTTCACATGGAAGTCAGTTGGCTATCAGTGGGAAAGTGTTGCAACGTGTTTATGAACTGCGAAACGAAATTTGACTTTTTCTGGTGGATTTGAATTTCACCAGTGCAGAGACACTGTGTAATCCCTGCTGGCTTGTGCTTTTGGCTTACCTTGCTGATATTTTTTGATAAAATGAATTCTTTTTGCATTGTCTTTTTGCAAGGAGCAGAAAGTACAATTTTTTACTTGCAGAACAAAATATCGGCATTCAAGAGAAAACTAGATCTCTGGAAAACAAAAATCAGAACTGGTTTAAGCATTCCAGTTCTGTTGTTAACTGATGTTATCGACGAAACAGAATCTGAACTATTCAGTGTTGTGGAGCCAATTGAGAATCACTTGATTTCTCTCAGAGCCAGTTTTGTAGCTGAAGCAGTGACCTTGTCCCATCTCTCAAATGACATTCAGGACAAACTGATTGAACTTCAGAGTGATAGCACCCTGGACAGTCAATTTAAAAAAAATTCTTTAGGGGATTTTTGGTTGAAAGTTTGCTCATAATATCCTGCTTTGTCAAAGTGTGTGATCGAAGCCCTTTTATTGTTTGGTTCATCTTATTTGTGTGAGATCAGATTCTCTGTGTTGGCTATGCTAAAGACAAAGTACCATCTGAGATTGGAAGTGGAGGACAACCTCAGAATGTCAGTTTCAAAAAAAATCCTTACAAATTGATAAACTGTCCACAGAGAAACAGGCACACCCTTCACATTAAAGTATCGGTGTATTTGTAATTTAATTAAAGTTGTGCTAAGATCTCTGTTAGGTTTATGAATAGGCTATCAAGCATACTTTTGCATGTGTCTATTTTTGTCTGGGTTGGGGGAGGACACAACCAAAAATTGTAATTCAGAGTGGGGTCTCTGCTCCAAAAGTTTGAAAACCACTGTTCTTTAAAGTGTCTATGGTAAGCAGGGGTTGTTGCCATTGTTGATATCTTCAGGCTTCTTGCTGCAAGAGAAGTGCAGCTAGGTACGCTATAGAAAAGTTTTTTTGATTGTTGGTTTTCTGTGGGGGCTTATTGCTTTGAGCCCTTTGCGTGTTTTTTATGCAACTTGGTGAATAAGAGAACTTGTGTATTTGAACTCTAGAAACATTAGATAACACAAACACAATATATTCTCCATTCTCTTCTTCTCATCAGTAAGTATTGTTCCTCTCATTTTGCAGATTAGGAAACTAAGGCAAAAAAGTTAAGTGATTTGACAAAGACCACAGAAGGATTGAGTGTTAGAGTTGGGATTAAACCGTAAGAGTGACTGCCTTTCACAGTCAGATGCAGGCAGCTAGATGGAAATAAGTTTTTTGCCAACCTCCATTGGTTTAGGCCCCTCAAAAATCAAGAGACCTGTAGTTCATGGGTCTCAAATGCCAAACCAGGGTGTCTCTGATAGGAGGGGACCATGAATAACTTGTGATCTTTAGAAAAATCCCAGTGACAAACTTCCTACAGTACCAGCCAGTTTACATTTCAAGACTTGCTTCGCATAAAAAAGGTCTAAAAAAGGTCACAATGATAGGTCATATGGAAATTCCCCAGATTCATTACATTAGTTTTATTTTATTTTAATGGGAGAATGAGATTAACATGGACATTTATAGGTACCAGAGGAGAAGCTGTGAACACCATAAACCCACGGGGCAGCAGGAAACATTTTAATGAAGGACTGTGGATAGTATAGTTAATAAAGATCATAATTCAGAAAATAATCTGGGGAAAAAATACAAGATCATTTTTTCTTCACTTGTAATTTAGGATATGGTCAAGAAGACTGGTGACTGGAGAAAAAATGTAGAAGCAAATAGCCGTTTGATGAAAAAATTTGAGGAGTCCAGGGCAGAACTAGAGAAAGTGCTACAGATTGCCAATGGATGCCTAGAAGAAAAAGGAAATCCTGAAGAACTTCTCAGGAAACATACTGTGAGTAGATTCTCTGACATTCATTGCAGTCACTATGTAGGCTTTAACAATAGACATATGTTACACTAGTACAAAGTCTATTTAATCTTATAAATGACATGGAATCTGATGTTAGAATGATACTGTTCAGGAGGATGTAGTGGCAAGAAAAAACATAGGAGTTCTTATTAAGTAAATGAGCTCATTGGTAATATTACTACTTTTATTCTTCTTTAAAAATACTGTTTCAGTGCAGAATCCTATGTGTATAAGCTACCAACTCTGTACAGTTGCTGAAATGTACAAGAGTTAGTTGATGCTCTACTTTAGAAATTATTCAGGAATATCTCCTGCTAACTCCTCCAACTTCCTGCTAAATATTGTACCATTTCTTAACTTGAATTCAGTCTTTTTAATGCAGCTATCTTCCAAACTTGCAGAGAGCTTGTATGTGGTAGTATAAAATATGTAATTCTGAACTTCATTCCTGCTGCTTTCCATAGCAATAGCATTAAGCAACTTAATCTTCTAACCTTTACTTTCAATATCAGGAGTTTTTCAGCCAGTTGGACCAAAGAGTGCTTAATGCCTTCCTGAAAGCTTGTGATGAACTTACTGACATCCTTCCTGAGCAAGAACAACACAGCCTGCAGGAAGCTGTTAGGAAACTCCATAAGCAGTGGAAGGTTAGTATTTAAATTGGAACTCTGGAATTGTAAACTGAATAGCTCCAGAGGCCCAACTGTCCAAGCAATATGTTGTGGATGGAAACTGGGGACATCTTGTCCCTCTTCTTCCTTTTTCCTCTTTCTGAATAAGAGAAAAAGACCCATTGACTGTAAAATCAAATACAATTACACAAAACTATGTTAAAAGAATATTATTACAGTTGCAAAGTTGAGCATTCAAAAGTAATGGAAATGCCAGAATTAAGCTTGCCAGTGCAAGTTTAATTTGGTCCCCCTGTGCATATGCATTATGATACAGTCATTAATTACGTGGTCACATACTACTTTTTCCATAGGATGCCTGTATCATTCAGAACACAGGATGGACAGTGTTCACTTAAATAGCAGCTATTCAATATTTTCTTTTCCCCTCATTGTTTAGTGTGTGGCTCTAGACCTTAGTTATTGTACTATTCAAACACAGACAGAATTATTAATTTCTTCATGGGCATTCTTGTGTCACCCATCACTATAGTATCTGAGTGCTTCGTAGACATTAATGAGTTAATCTTCACAATACCTCTGTGAGGTGAGGGAAGTTATCCCCATTAGAGAAATGGGGAACTGAGGCACAACTGAGGATTAGGTCAAACATATTGCTCAATTTGAAACACTGAGGACTTGATTTTTCAGAGTATTTAGTAGTATATTGCTTTATATCTTTATATATTTGAACACAGTTCCCATTGTCTTCATTTGCACCTGTGAGTACTTAGCACTTCTGCAAATCAAACCCAAGTTGGGCACCCAGAGAATGAGGAACACACAGCTAGTGACCACCTGTGAAGAATTTAGTGTAAGTGAGTTGCCCACTGTCATATAGAAACTTGGTGGCCAGTTTTCCAGGGCAACATTCAGCTTCCTAAATCATGAGACCCACCTTTCTCTTCCTGCAATCCTCTGCCTCATTCACTACACACCTTCCAACTTCTGAAACAAATGAGATAGGTGTCCTACAGATGACAATCTCCTTTGCTATGCAGCCCTGATTCATCTCCCAGAGCAGGTCCATCCTGTGCACTGAATGATGCAAGGGTCATGTGGAAAACACAGTATGTGGTCATGTATTTAAGGACTGTATCATAATGTATACACACAGTGGGGTTAAAGTAAGATTTCTAAGACATATTTAATTCTGGCACTTTCTACTTTTGAGTACTTGACTTTGTTCTTTTAATGTAGATTTTTGTGTGTAATTTCCTAGTGTTTTTTAAAAAAGCAAACTGAAAAAAAAAATTCCATCATGTGGCATCGTGTTGACACCCACATGGATCATCAGCAGAGTTGGAACCTTTAGATTCCACCACACAATCCTCTGCTACTTGAGCTAATGGACTAACTGATAGCAATAGTAGGTTATCCTCCTCTATATGGACCAGCACAACAGGGGGAAGAGACACACATTTTGTCAGTGGGTTTCACAGATATTTCCTGACAGAAGAAGAATGGTGAGACCCAGGAATCTTGGGCTCCATTTCAGGTTCAGGAGGGATGTGTGTTTTAGTGGGTAGAGACTCTTCTGCCTGTTTCCTCCCTAGCTTGATCCCTTCCAACTTCTTCTTGTTCCAGTCCTATCTCTTTCCCTTCCCTGACTCCTCATCACAATCTCATTCTCCTCACCTACCCAATCTCCACTCCTCAGATTTCTAATCTCAGTCCCAGTCTCCGTTCCCACCCAGTTGTAGTCTACCCCACTGGAATACCAGTCCCAGTCTCCCTCCCCCCGTGTCCATGATTCGGTCTCCTTTCCCTGTTATTTCCAGTTCTTTCCCCAGGTTTTTAGTGCCAGTTTCCTTGCCTAGCCAGTACCAGTTTCCCCCTCTTGACTCCTCATTGAAGTCGTCCTCTTCCCCCAGCCTCCAGTCACCCCCTGCCCACATTCCCCCTCGCCATTGGCTCCCAGTCTCAGTCTCCCTCCCTCCCTGAGCTCCAATTTCAGTGTCTCTTAACCAGCCATCTCCTTGTCCCAGTTCTCCCCTTACATCCTAGCTTCTTGTTAGATGTGTCTCCCCTCCACTCAACCTTCTTCCCACTGCCCAGCCAGTCCCAGTCTCTTCCCAGGGTCCTCATCCAATCTCAGTCTTTCCACTCCATCTATTTGCTCCCAGTCTCACATCCCGCATTTCCAGTCTCCTTGCTGAACCCGTCCCAACTCTCATTTCTAATGCCCAGACTTTGTTTTTTCCCTAGTATCATTCTTGGAAATGGCTGAACTGTTTTGGCTGAAATTAAAAAAAAAAACCCACCATCAGCCTGAGACAGACATCTCACATGGAAAATTTCAGCCAGAACAGTTAAAGTCTGGAAAAGTTGAAAGCAGCTGAAAACTGAGTTTTATAATGGGAAGTGTCGAGCAATAAGAGGTGGTACCAGTGCTGCTACTAGTGCTGCCTTTAATATCACCTAATCTTTTCATGCTTTACACTGAAGCAGAGCTGCCTGTAGTTACTGTAGTAACACTAATAAAACAGATTTTTAATAGATTAGGCTTTCAGTTTAAACAGTTTAAACAGTGCTTACTGCCAAAGACTAAAGTGACTGAGCAAAGACTGATAATAAGTCACGGAATAATTTTATTATACGTTATGGGCCAAGTTTTCAAATAGTCCTCTCAGAATATGCCTACAGAATATTCAGGTTCAACATCTGGGGAAGCACAAAGCTCTCCATTTGAGTTCATCTTGCATACATCATTGGGGGAGCTAAGTATCTAGAGTGGGGTTTTCAAAAGCATGCAGCATTGGCGTAATTCTCTGGGAATGTTACCATTGACTGCAATGCAAGCAATATTAGGCCAACACTGGCCATTTTGGAAAATCCTGCCCCTAATAAGTCACATTTTGTGTGAGCCTGTGGCTTTTTATATACACAAAAGCAGGTGCCCTTGGGGGGCTGTTGCTAATGTAGCCACACTACTATTATCTTCATTATCATTCTAGGTAGCACCTAGAATACCGTGCCATGGCAGGTAAATAGTATAATGGCTAACGAGGGTCAGGCTGGAGAATCTTGCCTACATGCTCGGGGTTTTACTGATCGCCATATTTGGGGTCGGGAAGGAATTTTCCTCCAGGGTGAATTGGCAGAGGCCCTGGAGGTTTTTCGCCTTCCTCCGCAGCATAGGGCAGGGATCGCTAGCAGGAGGATTCTCTGCTAATTGAAGTCTCTAAACCACAGGATTTGGGGACTTCAACAGCAGAGTCAAGGGAAAGGGTGAGGACGGCTTTCTGGCCTGCATCATGCAGGGGGTCAGACCAGATGATCATAATGGTCCCTTCTGACCTTAAAGTCTATGAGTCTATGAGTCTATGAGAAGCCCCAGTCATAGATCAGAACCTCACTGTGCTAGGCACTGTACACACTATTGTGAAAACAACAAGGAGTCCTTGTGGCACCTTAGAGACTAACACATTTATTTGGGCATAAGCTTTCGTGGGCTGGACCCCACTTCATCAGATGCATGGAGTGGAAAATACAGGAGCAGCTATAAATACATGAAAAGATGTGAGTTGCCTTACCAAGTGTGAGGTCAGTCTAACGAGACAAATCAATTAACAGCAGGATACCAAGGAGGAAAATAACTTTTGAAGTGGTAATGAGAGTGGCCCATTTCAGACAGTTGACAAGAAGGTGTGAGTAACAGTAGGGAGAAATTAGTATTGGGGATTTTAGGTTTAGGTTTTGTAATGACTCAACCACTCCCAGTCTTTATTCAGGCCTAATCTGATGGTGTCCAGTTTGCAAATTAATTCCAGTTCCACAGCTTCATGTTGGAGTCTGTTTTTTAAGTTTTTTTGTTGGAGAATTGCCACTTTGAGGTCTGTTATTGACCAGAGAGATTGAAGTGTTCTCCTACTGATTTTTGAATGTTATGATTCCTGATGTCAGATTTGTGTCCATTTATTCTTTTGCATAGAGACTGTCCACATACCATTAAGTGCCTGCAATACCCCTCTGCAATGTACATTGGCCAAACTGGACAGTCTTATGCCCAAATAAATCTGTTAGTCTCTAAGGTACCACCTCATTGTTTTTGCTCATACAGACTAACATGGCTACCACTCTGAAACCTGTCAATATTGTGAAAGAAGGTACCTGTCCTAAAGAGCTTGTGATCTAAGTATATAACTAATAATTCTGTGTAATAGATTTATTTGATTTCCCTTCATACATGAATGCTGAAAAACATTTGTTCTGTGTGTGTTATAGCATGTATGTGATTTCTGTTGCACTTTAAAAATTGTTCTATAATTCTCATTTAGTAGCCTTACATTGGATGAATGAGAATCATGCTTGCTTTCTGTTTTTGTTTTTTTCCCTATTGAGTATAGGATCTCCAGGCAGAAGCCCCATATCATTTGGTCCATCTGAAGATTGAAGTGGAGAAAAGCAAACTCCTAGGCACAGTGGAAGAGTGTAGATCTGAACTTGCTAGAGAGAACAAGCTGGTATCCAGCAAGGGCAGTGAAAAGATCATCAAAGAGCACAAGGTATGCACCATGTGCCACCAAGTGGATATGTGTGTAAATGCATTCAAATACAAAGGATATAAAAACCAAGGTCTCATTGACCACAATCAAGTTACTCCAGATTCACACTAATGCAATTCTATTGATTTCAGCGATGTGAAACTGGTGTAACATGGCAGTAAATTGGACCCCTGGATGGAGGTTCTATAAGTTCTCTGAACAACTTTTAAGTGTATTAAGATTTGAAACTTGAAAGGAAAGGTGAATTTGATTTACTTTTGTACTGATATGCAAAAGCTGGGAGCCTACTTAATTTGATATAAAAAATAAATGTGATTTGTGGCTTTGCCAGTTTGTATTATTGTTGCTTTTTCCCCCTTTTCAGTTTTTCTTCAGTGATAAGGGACCCTATCAGTTGTGTGAGAAAAGGCTGCAGCGGATTGAAGAACTGTGCCTAAAACTCCCAGAATGGGATCAACTTAAGACTACATCAGAAAGCAGCCAAGAAACCCTCAAGGAACTTAAATCCCAGATTGATAGCACCTATGTGAAGCTAAAAGAGAATCCTGACAAATGGAAGGAGTACAATAATAGGTACTAGTTCTGTTGTTAGCTGGGTATGACAGAACCTTGGTCAGAACAATTAGTATATGTGCTCTTCTTTAAAACTTCCAGTCATAGAAAAATACAATTCAAGGAATAGTAAATGCTTTTTTTGTTCACAAACAGAAAACTCTATTTTATATAGTAGGTCCAAAATAATCTGTTTTTCTTCTTGTTGTTGTTTTTTATTTAAGCTAATAATTATCTGCTGTGGCTTGATAAAGGCTAGTTTACAGCTAACTTTTAACTTGTTTTCTGTTGTGTGGTCTTTGATTTCAGAATTTCTGAATTAGCAAGTTGGATTTCATCAAAGGAAAGTGAGCTAAAGAAGATGAAGCATGATGTCAATGATACTGCCAAATACAAACAATTTAAAACAGCCACGGAGGTTAGTTCTTAGCTTATATTCAACTAAAGGAGAGTGATTTCTTCCCTGGACTTCAACGATGTTCCCCAGTTCAACTGCACAGAGTCAGCACCTAGGGCCTATACAAAAAGAGAAGCTGGAGGCAGGGTCCATCTCACCACCTACCTTCACATCAGTGAGCAGACCTGGCTGGCAACACAGAGGCATCGCGTTTAAGGCCAGAAGAGACAACCAGAATATCTAGTCTGACCTCCTATATATCACAGCAACACCACCCAGCACCTGCACACTAAACCCAACAATCAAAATTAGACCAAAGTGTTACAGCCCCCAGAAGACTAAACTGTAGTTTGCCACAAGCAGAGAATAGGAGGGACCAAGATGCACTAATGCCCAAGACCCCTGCAATGGCAGGGAATATAGTGAGGCATACCCCAATGATCCTGGAGAGTTAACCACACCCCATACTGGGACAACCCCCCAAAGGTCACTGCCAATCTGATCTAGGAGAAAAATCCTTCCCAACCCCACATATGGCCATCAGTTGGACCCTGAGCATGTGAACAAGAATCAGCCAGCCTGAAAGAGAGAAAGTTGGGCACCACCTCAGTGCAACATCCCACCCTGGCCAGTGTCCCATCTTCAGCAGTGGCCTTCAGAAGAAGGAGACAAAAGACCCTAGAATACATATTGGGTGGGGGAGTCCCTTCCTGACCCCTGTGTGTGACTGGCTGAACCCCCAAAACATGAGATTTTAGGAGCATAGGACATAAACTGGAAGGGATGCCAAGCCTGCCCTCCACCATCACAAACGGCCCCTTCATACAATTGCACTCATAAATTTGTCCAGCTCGCTCTTAAAACTAATTAAGTTGTTTGCCCCCGCAATTCCTAATGGGAGGTGGTTCCAGAACCTCTCCCCTCTGGTGGTTAGAAATTTTTCTTGTAATTTCCAGCTGGGATTTGTTCATGGCCAATTTGTATCCATTTGTTCTTGTGCCAACATTGTCCTTTACAAACTCTTCCAGTCTCCTCCCATAAGACAGGCCCTCCATATCCCTGATCATCCTAGTAGCCCTTCTCTGCACCTGTTCCAGTTTAAATTCATCTTTCTTGAACATGGGTAACCAGAACTGTACACAGTATTCCACATGAGTTCTTACCCTGGCCTAGTACAATGGCATTAATACTCCTCTGTCCCTACTGGAAATGCCTGGCCTGATAAACTTAGGACTGCATTTGTCTTTTTCACAGCTGCATCACATTGGTGGCTCATAGTCATCCTGTGATAGACCCACACACCTAGGCTCTCTTCTTTTCTGTGACTTCCAACTGATGAGCCATCAGCTTGTAGCAGAAATTCTTATTAGAGCCTAAGACCTTGCACTTTGTAGTATTGAATTTCATCCCATTTCTGTTATTCCAGGCTTCAGCGTCATCCAGCTCTTCCTGTACAATATTCCCACCCTCTTCTGGATTGATGGTGCCTCCCAACTTCGTATCATCGGCACATTTCATTAGCGCACACTTACTTTTTATGCCAAGGTCATTAACAAAAATATTAAATAAGATTGGGCCCAAGACTGATTCTTGAGGATCTCCACTAGTAACCTCCCTCCAGTCTGGTAATTCACCTTTCAGCAGAACCTGTTGCCTTATCCCCATTAGCCAGTTCCTTTTCCACCTTACAATACTTCTCTTGATCCCTACCTTCCCTAATTTAACTAATAATTTCCCATGTGGTATCATGTCAAATGCTTTCCTAAAGTCCAAAAATATTAGTTTTACTCCACTTCCCTTATCCAAAAATCAGTTATTTTCTCAAACAAGGAAATCAGGTTAGTTAGGCATAATCTGTCTTTGGTAAACCCATATTGCATTATATCCCCTTTTCCATTTGCCTCCATGAATTTAATTATTCTTTTCTTCACAGTTTGTTCTAAAGCCTTGCAAACAACTGAGGTCAGACTAACAGATCTGTAATTGCCAGAATCACTTTTTTTCCTTTTCTTAAATATACCTACAACGTTAGCTGTTGTGCCATTTTATGGCACTAGCCCTGAATAGATAGAAGTATTAAAAATCCTTACTATTAGGCTAGCAATCTATCATGCCAGTTCTTTCAGTGTTTTGGGATGGAAATTATCCAGTCTCTTCCTCCCCCCTCCCCCCTTGAGAGCATTAAGCCCTTTAAGAGGAGAGCGCTGATTGAGGAGCTGAACCTTTGACTAAATTCATTGAGGTTAATAACTCAGGGTGTATATCGGGACAGAATTTGACCCTTTTTCTTTTTTACAGTAGAAGGGAGAACAGGACTACAAATTAGTACAGTTTATCGAGGTTCATGAAAGTCATTAACAGATTATAAGGCTTACCTATGCAGAGAAAAGGAATTTGAGTGACCTTGAAAAAGCACGCAAGTCAGAGGATTAATGGCATGACTCTGCTATATCCTCTTATTAGCACTGGCTTAGAGACATAAACAGTTGGGAAAAAGTGAGTGAAATTGGAAAAAATTGCTATTTTAGAAATTTTAAAAAGGATATAGATGCTTATATAATTTGAAATATTATTCAACAAATAACACTCTAGAGAAAATCAGAGTTAACAATAAAAATAAATTATTAATTAAAAATTATAATTAAAATCTTTGTTACATTCTATAAATAACTATGGCTTCTTTAACAAGCAGCAGGGAGATTTCTTGTGCTGTTAACATTCTTCACCTTGTAAAAAATGTGAAGGTGTAATCAGAAACATTTTGTTTCTATTCGGGTCATTCCTAATTTCCACATCTGCTATGTTGAATAGAAGAGCTGGTGCGGTCACCTATAGATAAAAGCCATTTTTTTGGTACTTAATAAAAACCAGTTAAAGCTAATGCAATGCTTTGCATACCATGCCATCCAGTTTTATTCGGAACTCCCCATTGATTTTGCAGGTGATTTCTACATGCCATAGAAGGCAAGGTTTGACTGGTTTAAGTACCAGTTTATTAACACTGCACTGAGGTGTTAATACCTCATTGAATGACTTCATTGTGATGTGATGAGAAGGTATACACATCCGAGAGGTATCTGTAAAAATGGCAAAATAGTGGTGTTTTTGGTAAATAGCCTTTCAGCTCTTACACCTCTGAGCAGTTCCATTTTAGTCAATGGGACTTCTCACATGTGGAAAGGCTTTACCATTGGTCCCTAAAATGACCACATCAATATTTTTTTAAAAGCATGGGTTTTTATATGTAGGGAAAATGTGCTTCATTTACCTTTTGTACTGTGAGTGCTAATATATAGAAGGACTTAGGTGCCTAATTGCCACTTTAGGCACCTAGCTCCCAAAATCAGGCACCACTGGGATTCACAAAACCCCCTCCTCCAACCCTGTAGGCACCTACATTTGTACAGTAAAAGTTCCCTGGGTGCCTATGTTTCTGCCTTTGAGCAAGATCACAGCAGCTCCACTCCAAGGGTCTGGATGCCTAAGCCTCAGAGCAATGCACAATCCAGGACAAGATCAGTGTTCCTCCTCCTAAATTGCCCACCCGGGAAGCGTGTTCAGTCCTCACCTTCCAAATTTGGTACTTATAGACAAACTGACACAAAATGGAGGGGTGAACCTCCCTCTTAACTTTTAGTGGTTAGCGTATTCACCTGAGATGTGGGAGAGCCTGCCACCTGAGAGGGAGAAGGGATTTGAACCCGTGAGTGCTCTAAAAAAGTTTCTTTGTAACTCTGGCCTAAGTATCTGAAAACAGATGAAAACATAATAAAATGTTGCTAATTTGGCTAATCCCGATACTCTTTAAAACAGGGATCGGCAACCTTTGGCCTGCAGCCCGCCAGGGTAAGCCCCCTGGCAGTCTGGGCCGGTTTGTTTACCTGCCGCATCCGCAGGTTCGGCCAATCGCGGCTCCCACTCTCCGTGGTTTGCCGCTCCAGGCCAATGGGGGCGGCGGGAAGCGGCTGCCAGCACATCCCTCAGCCCGCGCCACTTCCCGCAGCCCCCATTGGCCTGGGATGGCAAACCGCGGCCAGTGGGAGTCGCGATCAGCCAAACGTGCGGACACAGCAGGTAAACAAACCAGCCCAGCCCACCAGGGGGCTTACCCTGGAGGGCCGAGTGCCAAAGGTTGCCGATCCCTGCTTTAAAATATGCAATGTAATCCTATTTTAGATGCACAAGATATTGTATGGTCAATATATGACAAAATATATACAATAGTATATACCATGTGGATAATGAGCACCAAAAAATGCGAGCCTGTAGGGAAAAAAAACAGGCTTCAGCAATGTAATCAGTAGGGGACAATCCTGTATTGCTTGTGGAAGGAATGCAGGATTCAGCCCTATGTAGAACATGACAGACTCCATGGGAATTAGAGAAAAATACTATCCTGCAGTCTTCAAAGGAAAGTACACAGATTCTTACACATATACTACTTTTGTGCTGCTAACCATAGGATTGATGGCAAATTGCCTATGAATATTATTCGCTGATATATTTAATTGATTCTAAGCTTGAACATTTGTGATTCTTTTGTAGTTAATCCAACAAGATATCAGCAAACAAGGAGAAAATGTCAACTGGCTGAAATCTAGACTTGCTGTCCTGACTGAGGTTTCTGCCGAGGATGAAGCCAGAAAGAAAGAGAATGAGCTATCTAAACTTTCTAGTGACTTCAAGGGACTCCTACATTTGCTGGCTGAGGTAAAATATGAGAAACACAATGCCACTACATTTACAGCATCATATGTAGTGACATCAGCCATGCTGCACAAGACTAAGTGACCTGCTGTTTTTTTTAATTACACTAGAAGCACACAGCAACCCAAATTCATTCAGGTTCCAGATGCAACAAAGCCTTGAGTCTAACAAACAAAAATATTGACAGAGCTGATCAGCAGACTCCTGAATCTTTCTCTGCTTCAGATGAACATTTCTGAATCCTGAATATCTGCAGTGCTTTAGGAGTTTTTATCTAAAAGAGGAACATTAGTTTGCTATAATTAAATACTATCAAGCATTTTACATTGACAGCCTGGTGATGTGGGTGTCTCAGGTTTGGAAGTCTCAGGATTCAGTTGTTGCAACCACTAGGCTAAATCACACCCTTGCTCTCCAAAGTAAGAACATCTAACATGAATTAGATTGGCAGAATCAGGCTCTAAGTGATTGGGCCCCCTGCTATCCTTACTGGCTGATCTGCAACCAAATTCTGGTACCACTGAAGTCAGTGGGAGTTTTTGGCCCCTAAGAGACAGCATACTAGAACACTACTTTCTGGCCTGAGAAAAGGGTTATTGGGGGGAGGGATAGCTCAGTGGTTTGAGCATTGGCCTGCTAAACCCAGGGTTGTGAGTTCAATCCTTGAGGGGGCCACTTGGGAATCTGGGGCAAAATCAGTACTTGGTCCTGCTAGTGAAGGCAGGGGGCTGGACTTGATGACCTTTCAAGGTCCCTTCCAGTTCTAGGAGATGGGATGGGATGGGATGGGATTGATGAGTCATTGTAAACAGAACTGTTTTGCATGGTTCATCAACGCCTGAATCACATCTTTTGGGCACTGATGTTTCCCCAGAACACATGGCACCACGTCAGCCCACTTCACCTCTGACCCCTCCATTCTCTAGTGAGGAAGAAGATACAGAGGAGAAAGGTGTCTTCTTATCTCAGCATTCCTCTCCCATAGAATCTACTCTGGGTCCACCTGTATAGCCTAAAACCCGTCACAGGGCTGACATCCAGACCTGGTAGGGCTTCCCATGGATGCCACTGCTTATGCCATTCCCCACTCAGTGACCCTACTGGGACCCCTGAGGGCATACAGGAGACATTATCTCAGACCCCCGAGCCTATACAGAGAGAGGCTTAGATCTCCCCCATCACTCTCCATTGCTGCACCTTCAGAGCCCCCTGAGGAGAGAGCTGAAGAACAGGAAGAAGCCTGGGAACAGGTTACAACACGAACATCCAACATTTCTTCTTCGTCGCTGGACGAGGCCATAATGCCACCGCCACCCACAGTGGCGGACGATTTTAAACCCTTCCAGGAACTCTTTAAAAGAATCTCTGATATCCTAGAGACTCATCTAGAGGAGGTTTCAGAGTCCCAGCACAAACTACTGGACATTCTCCATACATCCTCCTCATCTAAAATTGCGCTTCCCATACATGGTGCACAAATGGAAGCAGCCAAAAATGTATGGCAGACCCCAGCTACGATACTGCCCACCTGTAAGAGAGTGGTTAAGAAGTACTATGTTCCCTCTAAAGGACTAGGCTTCTTATTTTCTCACCCCACACCAAATTCACTAACGAGGCAGACAACAACAACAGAGATCCACTCCATACAACAAAGAGTGGAAATGTTTGGTAAGACTTACGCAACTCCGAAGCCCCTTCCGTCCAACAAGGGGCACTTCTCGACAGTCACCTGAAGTAGAGGACCCACAGGGACACTCCTCGAAGAATAAGAAAGTAACTGAGGGAAGTCTGGTAGTATGGCACTAGATAGGCACTGATAATGGCACGACATGGGGAGAGGACATGCGCGACTCAGATGAGCACTGCTGCTGAAATTCTCTGCTCAAAGGTGCAGGGACACACCAACACCTGAAGGGGAGCACCCACAGGGACACCATTTCAAGGAATCTCAGTTATTGCACAGGGTGAAGAACCTTCTCTTGTGAATCCCTGTACCAAAGGGGATGAATCCCTGTACCAAGTGGTGTAGATTTTGGACTTGTGTTGAAAGCAGGTGAAGGAAATGGCATGGGGCAAACAAAGCAAGGGAGCCTGCGGTCTGGAGTGGACACCTGCTCATACTTTAGGAGTCCCAAGGTGGAGTTTCTGAGAGACAAAGGGTGAAAATTTCCCCCACCCCTCAATGTTCAGGCAGGAGCTATAGCCGTGGAAGGGAAAAATTGAGCAAAAGATAAGAAAAAAGCCAAAAATATACAGGAGACACTAGAAAAAATCCCCAAAGCACTCCAGCTCTTCAACTCCTTCCATGAGCTCCAGTTCCTTTCCTAAAGAGGGAAGACTCTTGATTTCAGACTATTACTCTGAGCCAGAGAAGCAGGAGGAGTTTTTTCCCCTGGACATGTTTCAAACCAGGAGGAGGAAAGTGGTGGCCAGCATGACAAAGTTTTGCTATCCCCTACATTCCTGCATCAAAGATGTTAATGGGGAGAAACTCTAGGTAAAGGGGAAAGGATCACTTGGCATGTCCTGGAATTTTACAGGATCCTAGGACCCAAAATTATGTTTGCATCATTCTTGTTGCTGATGCAATAGTGCCATTTGTGGAAAATGGCAAGATAATTCTCGCAAAAGACTAGAGGATGGAAGTCATCCTCAGAAGCGACTTCAAAACTTCTTCAGCTGCCCCCAGAACTCTCTAGCAACCACCAGTTTTACTGAGCCAAAATATTTATATTTATATAAAATGCTTGCATCTCCAGATCTATGATGAATTCAAGTAAGTTGATACAATAGAAGATATTCCTGGCTTCCATATTTATACCAGTTTATCTGTAGATTTCTTAAAGTTGCCAGCTAGAGTCATGGCAGCAAACTCAATGTCCAGGCACTGACTCTGGCTTCTGACCTGGGCAGCACATTATTTATAGCAAATTATCTGTGCCTCAAAAATCTCAGGAGGAAATGATTGATAAGGTGGTGGCTGACAATGCAGATAAGCCATAGTGCGAGCTATCTACTCCAATGAAGCCCTCAAAGCACTACAAGCTCTCCTACAAGCTCAAAGGACTACAAGCTCTGGTACAAAGGTAGAAGATCCTTTCATTCTTAACCCAAGGAGAGACTCTTCACATTTCAGGGGCAGAATCTGTGCAGAAAACACCAGAAGAAGACTAGATTCAGTAACAGGATATATCCCTCATCGGTGTGACTGTTCAAGGGCCTGTTTCTTCCAAAAATAGGCAGGATATCTCACTTAAGTTTATGGACCCTGGCAACTTCAGACACATGGATACCCTCACAGCTCTTATCTATTTCCCATCTAGCTTTGACAGACAATGAGAAGCATCAAACTGTCCTGAAGAAATTGTGCTCCTCTTAGATCTAGGGGCAATCGAGCCTGCCTCTCAAGTCTCTACTCCATATTTTTCATAAGAGAAAGACTAGGAGGAGTTTGAGGATGTCCTTGTTAGGAGGAAGATGAAATTCAGGATGGAGACTCTGGTGGCACTTTCACTGCAGTCTCTTGCAGAGACCTTCTTACATCATTGTAATTGCTCAAGATTTATACAGGCTCCAAGTATTTATTCAAACTTAATTTAATTTTCCTTGGTGTGAAAGTTGGGCTTGAAATTTTGTGAAAACTGTTGGTTCATAATGTTCTGATTTCCAATGGGTTGGAAATACTGCATAATATAACTGTTCATGGTATTTAAGTGAATTTACCTCTTGTCACATCCAAAAGCAAGAGCCAAGAAAAGCAGAGATCCATGAACATTTAAAACAAAAACAGGAAATGGTTACTAAACTTTTTCAGAACCTAAATATGGTTTGGCTTTATGTTGTCCTCAAATTTAGAGTGAAGGTTCTGTTGATCCTTAATCTGTCTGAAATATTTCACACATTCCTAAAAACTGAAATCTGTTTTCTGATTAACTACATTTTATATTTGTATTTTCTTCCACCTGTATATTATTGTAGAATTGTTGATGAATGCTAGGCTAATAGGAAGTACAAATAATATACTGAGAGAGATCCTCAAATTGTGTAAATTGTCATAACTGATCT
This sequence comes from Trachemys scripta elegans, assembly GCF_013100865.1. Classification (NCBI taxonomy): domain Eukaryota; kingdom Metazoa; phylum Chordata; order Testudines; family Emydidae; genus Trachemys; species Trachemys scripta. The sequence goes on from NC_048300.1 coordinate 92,347,666, forward strand.
GAAATAAATGGAGTTATGACAATTTATACCACTTGAAGATATGACCCATAAAGTATTACAAAGACATTGCAAACAGATAGAAATTAGGGTAGGGTAGTCTTGTTTTAGGGCTACGAATGTTTTTAGTTTTTCTTTAAATACAAAGCAAAAAGAAGGTCCTAAACGACCTGGAGATGTATGGGTTTTGCATTACAGACAATTATCATGTGTTACAAAAAATACCCCAAATGTAAATTAACCCTGTTCAGCTATTGCATATTTCAATTTTGTCCATAAATATAGATTGAGAAGATGTTAAGCACTGTTGGGGATTGTGTCCAATACAAAGAAGAAGTAAAAAGTGCCCTAGAAGAACTAATTACCAACTCAAAAGAAGCCCAAGTAGAGGCTGAAAAAATCTTAGATACAGAAAGCTTATTACAGGCTCAACAACTGCTTCTGCATCATCAGGTAGGACAACTGGTCATACCAGATTTGATGTACTTGTTATGTGGAGTTTGTGTCATTGACAAGCTAGAGGGTTTGTGTGGCTTCTCCTATGGTATACTGCAGTGTATTTAATATGACAATGTCAGGTAAAAAGTATAGCCCCAGCATAGGGAAATAGTGCCTCTGTAAGAGTGCTCATGTAGCCACGCTGTGCTGATGGGAGAGAGCTCTTCCATTGACATAATAAAATCAGCTCAGTGAGCGACACAGTGCTGTGCACATGAGTGCTTATGCTGGCAAAACTTATGTCGCTCAAGGGGATGGGTTTTTTTGTCAGACCCTGGAGCGACAAAAGTTTTGCCGACATAAGTGCTAGTGTAGACATGACCTAAGTGATACTAGTTTATAATGATGGCATTTACTTCGTTTTGAAATAAAAAGACCAAGATTTTCAAACCTGGGTGCCCTAAATAAAAATAGCCAGATTTTCAGTGGAGATGAGCACTAGCAGCTCTCACTGAATTCAGTTGCGTTCCAGACCCTCTGAAAATCAGACCATTTTTATTTAGGTGCCAAAGTTTGAAATTTTTGACAAGGTGCACTCTACGGCCTGGTCCCCACTAAGTCCCCACTTCGGACTAAGGTACGCAAATTCAGCTAAGTTATTAATGTAGCTGAATTCGAAGTACCTTAGTCCGAACTTACCGCGGGTCCAGACGCGGCACGGAGGCTCCCCCGTCGATGCCGCATACTCCTCTCGCCGAGCTGGAGTACCGGCGTCGACGGCGAGCACTTCTGGGATCGATCCCAGAACATCGATTGCCTGCCGCTGGACCCTCTGGTAAGTGAAGACGTACCCTACAAGTATTACCATTTTTAAAGGCTAAGATTCTGATCTGATTGATTTTAGCGTAATTGGAGGAATTATTTACAGCAGTCATTTTTTCCAGTACTGTGCCTCCAGTAACAGAATTTGGTTTGATGATATTATATTGCCATGGTTCAATTAACCCAATGTTTCAATTTGCACAATTAATATTTTTAATATTGAGGGCCAGATTCTGCCTTCAGTTACACGAGTGTATGTAACTGAAGGCAGAATTTGTCCTTAATATTCTGGTTGAGTATGTAAAACTATAAAAAGCTGTTTTGTGTAGTTTACATTAATTGATACGTAATGCAAGATGTCATATTTTCACCAAATCAGATGCTCAGCTACCGCAGTAATAGGTTCAATCCTTAAGGGGACCACTTAGGGATATGGGGCAAAATCAGTACTTGGTCCTGCTAGTGAAGGCAGGGGGCTGGACTCAATGATCTTTCAAGGTCCCTTCCAGTTCTATGAGATAGGTATATCTCAATATATTATTATTAGGACTGACCCTTGGGGCACTCCACTTGATACTGGCTGCCAACTAGACATGGAGCCATTGATCACTACCCGTTGAGCCCGACGATCTAGCCAGCTTTCTATCCACCTTACAGTCCATTCATCCAGCCCATACTTCTTTAACTTGCTGGCAAGAATACTGTGGGAGACGGTATCAAAAGCTTTGCTGAAGTCAAGGAATAACATGTACACTGCTTTCCCCTCATCCACAGAGCCAGTTATCTCGTCATAGAAGTGAATTAGGTTAGTCAGGTATGACTTGCCCGTGGTGAATCCATGCTGACTGTTCCTGATCACTTCAATCATACTAACAAATACTTCCTTAATAAGAATCACATTATTGTCAGTGTCGGTGCATGGTGTAAATGGTGTTTATTAACCTGTGTTTCTGCACAGTTGGATGTGCCTTGTTGTCTAACTGGAGGATGCTGTGTTGTAGCTCTGTTCTATACAGCATGTGTCATATTTGTAAAAACTACATCTGTGTTATAGTTGCTGTATCTGCTGGGGTTTTAAGGCTCCGCAAACCTGAGCCAATCTGAGAGAGGCAGGAAGAGGAGCACTACTCACAGAGACTTGGCAGGTTTATCCTTGCATAAGCCAGGAAGAGTTATGGGTGGAATTCTCACCCTGTCCTGGCCCCTGTATGGCAGATGGGGGCAGTGGTACAAAAGGAGTCTTTAAAAGCCCTGGAACTGGCCAGAAGAGAACTGAGACACACAGCTGCAGGCTGCTTTCTGAGGATTCCTTCACAAACCCCAGCAAAGGGACATGTCCGAGGCAGGGCTGGAGGTGGGTGGGACACCCACATGCAAAGGGGTGGAGCTTTCGCATTTGCTGTTTGCTTGCTGTGTGGCTGTACAGTGTGCTTCCCTCAGTGCTGCTCTGCATCTGGCGAGTGACACAGGGAAGGAGCAGGGCTACTGCCATGTCCACAACACAACCAAAGGTGCTCTGGAGCCAGGGGATAGTGAAGCAACGTGAGCCAGCCTCCAGCCATTACTCACTACTTGGTAGCCAGCTTATGCCTGCCTCCTGTGTGGGTGCACAAGCAGGGCAAAAGGGCTCCATGTGTCCTCGCCTTCTGACTGTATTTCTGTTCAGGGAGGAGATAGTGTAGCCCTTTGTCTATTATTCCCTTTGTATAGATATACACATACAGAAAGCTGTGCGTGTGTTTCTGGTGTGCCTGTTTTCAACATTGAACTAAGAAACATTTAAATTTGTATCAATCCTCTTGAATAAATGCTTCTAGCAAAGGACAAAGAGGCTCTGTGCAAAGAGGCAAGATGTTCAACAGCAGATTGCACGAGCTAAGCAGCTGCAGATCGAAGGAGGACTGCCTAGCACAGTGCAAGAAGATTTACAGAAGCTGGAAGGTACATTAGAAAACATGCAGCAGAATATGGAGAAACGGGAAGAAAAATTACAGGTGAGTGTTCTGCATGTAACATTACAGAAATGAGTATCCTGTATTCTGTTTTCCCATTTTTTCATGTAATTTAGTTATAGGATTGACAACTTGCAACTTCTTCCAGTGGTAACAGGTCAATGCCCTTTTCTTTAACTTGCTCTTGTATCCGTCTGATGAGAGTTGCATTTACTCTACATTTTAACATTTTTAACAAACCTGTGATCAGTTTCTCACCTTTGAAACTTGGTATGTGGGAACTTCACGGTCAGAACCCAGCCATCCCTCCTGATACTTTTCTTTCCTCGTTTGAGCCAAATGTGTGAACCCTTTTGGATTATAGTACATCATTTACTTTTTTATTAGCTTCTTACTCAGTCCTAATTGACTGTGATAATTCTCATTTAATAAACAAAATGCCTATGAATTCATTTTTAGATGGGGATTATGTGGCATATTTATTCACTGTACAATAGTGAAATTATTTAGGTGGCATTCAATAATAATACCTACCATATATACAGCACTGTGCAAACAATTAAGCCTCACAACTGCTATATGAAATATCCGAATTTCACAGATAGGAAAACAGAGGCACAGAGCAAATCACTGACTCCCTCCTGATTCACAACCCTAAACTCAATTCACCAGACTACACCCGCCCTTCAATTTTTGCTGCTCAAGGGTGATTGTGCCATTGGATTTGTCATTTTGCTTAGAGGTTTGAAGACACCACAGTTATTTCCTGTTACGATAGGTTAAAACTATATGATTGACATTACAGAGTATTAGAAGACATCTTAATTGTAATTATTGGTGGAAGCAAATTAGGATATTTCTAAAAGGGCTTACCTTCTGCCAAGTCTTAATAGGAGCTTCAGTTTATTTCAGAAACTTGACATTTCAAAGATATGTTCATTACACTGATGATACTAGGTTGGGTTCCAAACTTGGAGGAGCTAATAATCAAATGCCACATGTTAACCAAAATTTACATTAGATAAACAGAACAGATAGCTCTCTATATTCAGCTTGGTATTAATATAATTACCATTTTGCCTGTTTAGTTTTTTTTTAACCAAATTTATTTCTAATTCTATAGGTATCATTGAGTAGAGATCCAGTCCTTCCGCCTTTACTTATATAGCCTTGAGGTTTAGTAGGTTCAGATACATGCTTAAAATCCAGAGAGAAACGTACTAGAGAGAACTGTGCTTTTCTATGCAACAAAACAGAAGATGTGCCAGGGACCAACCAGACCTTAACTGTCTTCTAGATGGTTGTGTCTGCACTGTAGCTGGGGTTCTAAGAGGAAAAAAAAATGATGGCTGTATTTTGCATTTAGGTCTGTAACCTTTGACCTTCTTCAGTAATTTACAACCAAACTCTTTTCTGTTATTGTCTTTTTGTGTGTGTGTGTGTGTGTAGGTCACAGTAAACAAATGGGAACAGTTTGAAAGAGACAAAGAAACAGTAGTCAAATATCTTAAGCAAGCAAGCTCTGCACTTGAACGCATCTTAAGCTTTAGCAGTTTAGAGAGCCTCTCATCAGAACTGGATCAGACAAAGGTATAAATACCACTGTGTAAATTAGTAGAATTGTGACACTGTTCTTATTTATTAACAAGTAGTGCCAAAAGTTGTCTTTTGATCTCTATATGGTTCTCCATTAATGAGAGAGAGAATGTAGGTGAGGTCATATCTTATATTGGATCTACTTCTGTTGGTGGAAGGGACAAACTTTCAAGCTACACCACTTTCAAGCTCCCGTTAATGTCTGTGGAAGCTGTGAATGCAGGTTGGAGACATTATAGTGCCTTCAGCAGTTAAATGATAATTTCACCACTGAAATGAATATATCTGTCAATGAAGCACATATATGGAGAGTAAAGTAATTGCCTGAGCTTTACTATTTTACTCAATACAAGTATTATAAATATAAGGGTAGATATGAACAAAAATATTCACTTCCCTACCACGCTGTCTGGAGATCATGTATCTGATATGTGTTCCTTCTTTACAGCGTGCACAGCAACAGCCTGTTATTGCAAGTAATTTTGAAGTCAGTAGACCAAATAAGTTGATTTTTTTCTCACATTCAGCATAACACTACACTAGTTAATTCCTTTTTTCTTTCTCTAAATCCTCTTTCTGTTTTCTTTCTGCTCTTCCTCTGGTGTTGACAACACAACTCATATTATCTAAAGTCTGATCCTTTTCCTATAGAGCTTTGGTACTGACTTTAAATCGGGGCAGGTTTGGGCCCATAGTGCTTGCTTTTTCCCCTAGCTAAGTGTATTGTTTTTCTCAATGCTTATACCTTTCCCTGTTGACTATGATACCAAATTGTATCTAAATCTGGTCAATCTAGCAATCCACCATTATCTTGTATGAAGGGAAATAATGCTAAACATAGAAAAACATGAAACTAAAAGCTACATGAAGCTATAAATCCACTGTATATGCAGGGGTTGTAGCACCTAAAATATATTAAATGTAATGAATATTCTAGACACACTGCCCTCTGCAATTTCATTAATAAAACTGCTTCACAATCCATCCAGTACACTGATTTTTAACTGAGTACATTGAAATATTATTGTCATTTCATAGTAGTTTCTTACCTTAATTTGATCGGCATAGTTAACTAGAATGAGCATTTGCGAATAGAAATGTGAAAATAAAAAGGTCCTGAGTTTTTACACGTACCTCAAATAAATATGAATAATCATGGAAACACCGTCTCTCCCCACAGGGGAAGAAAAAACAATAATTTTAGGATCAGGAAATGTAAAACATTTTTTTTATAATAACTATGATGCCTCTTTACAGGAACTTTCTAAACAGACTATAGCCATTGCAGCACAGGCTGAGAACCTTGTGAAGAACTCCTCTGAGATACAGCTGGGCTCGAAGAACAAGCAATCCCTTCAACAGCAGGCAAAGTCAATCCAGGAACAAGTGAAAAAAGTGGAAGTTACCCTTGAAGAAGAGTATGTTCTTAACAAGTCCTAGTATTTCCTCTCTGCCATAAGAATGTATCCGATTTTTACATTACATTGTCAACATTTCATGTTAAGTCTCAAAGGGCACTGTGATTTCAGCTTGCCATGGGATAATAACCAGGAGAATAGTACTAAACATTGCTGAGAACACAAATACCTACCAATAAAGAAAATAGTGGCTTGATAATACAAAGTAACTACAATGATTCCAGGCATATTTAACCAATAGATTTTCTTTTATTTCTAAGCCACAAGCACAATCTTGTGAATTAGTCATGTTCTCTAGGTACTAGAGCCTTTTGAAAGCTACACAATTACCAAGTTTGTTTTACATTTTCCCACTTTCTCCACAGGAATATGTCAAGAAGTGCCTTTATCTTAGAGAATGCCCCAATTTGATTTTCACTGGCAATGCAATAAGTATTTCTGCTGGTGAAAATAAGAAAAGGTTTGTCAAAATTCGTGTAACAATGGAAAGATCAAGATCCATGGAAATATTGAGCAAATCCTGAAAAATAAATGTGACATTTTGCATTTGTAAAAATGTAATGCATTTTCACAAGTTTGTGAATATTTCAGCTTGGGCAGTGACATATAGTGAAACTGTTGGTAGATTCACATAGTTCTGGCTGTTGGTACCAAAAACTCTTATCAAGCCCAGCTATAGAAGCCTGAGTGCAGGTGAAGCTGGCATTTCAGTGTCAAAAAATATTGGTTGCACCATGTTGTGATCGCAACAATTTATTTAGAATTTAAGTAGGGCTGTCAAGCAATTAAAAAAATTAATCATGATTAATCACACAATTCAAAAATTAAACGCGCAGTTAATCATGTGATTAATCACACTGTTAAACAATAATAGAATACCATTTATTTAAATATTTTTGGATGTTTTTTACATTTTCAAACATATTGCTTTGAATTATAACACAGAATACAAACTGTACAGCACTCACTTTATATTTATTTTTTATTACAAATATTTGCACTGTAAAAACAAAATAAATAGTATTTTTCAATTCATTTAATACAAGTACTGTAGTACAATCTCTTTATCATGGAAGTTGAACTTACAAATGTAGAATTATGTACAGAAAATAACTGCATTCAGAAATAAAACAACGTAAAACTTTTAGAGCCGACAAATCCACTCAGTCATATTTCTTGTTCAGCCAATCGCTCAGAAAAACAAATTTGTTTCCATTTGCAGGAGATAATGTTAATAGATTCATAGATTCATAGACTCTAGGACTGGAAGGGACCTCAAGAGGTCATCGAGTCCAGTCCCCTGCCCTCATGGCAGGACTAAATACTGTCTAGACCATCCCTGATAGACATTTATCTAACCTACTCTTAAATATCTCCAGAGATGGAGATTCTACAACCTCCCTAGGCAGTTTATTCCAACGTTTAACCACCCTGACAGTTAGGAACTTTTTCCTAATGTCCAACCTAAACCTCCCTTGCTGCAGTTTAAGCCCATTGCTTCTTGTTCTATCCTTAGAGGCTAAGGTGAATAAGTTTTCTCCCTCCTCCTTATGACACCCTTTTAGATACCTGAAAACTGCTATCATGTCCCCTCTCAGTCTTCTTTTTTCCAAACTAAACAAACCCAATTCTTTCAGCCTTCCTTCATAGGTCATGTTCTCAAGACCTTTAATCATTCTTGTTGCTCTTCTCTGGATCCTTTCCAATTTCTCCAAATCTTTCTTGAAATGCGATGCCCAGAACTGGACACAATACTCCAGCTGAGGCCTAACCAGAGCAGAGTAGAGCGGAAGAATGACTTCTCGTGTCTTGCTCACAACACACCTGTTAATAGGTCCCAGAATCATGTTTGCTTTTTTTGCAACAGCATCACACTGTTGACTTATATTTAGCTTGTGGTCCACTATAACCCCTAGATCCCTTTCTGCCATACTCTTTCCTAGACAGTCTCTTCCCATTCTGTATGTGTGAAACTGATTATTCCTTCCTAAGTGGAGCACTTTGCATTTCTCTTTATTAAACTTCATCCTGTTTAGCTCAGACCATTTCTCCAATTTGTCCAGATCATTTTGAATTTTGACCCTGTCCTCCAAAGTAGTTGCAATCCCTCCCAGTTTGGTATCATCCGCAAACTTAATAAGCGTACTTTCTATGCCAATATCTAAGTCGTTGATGAAGATATTGAACAGAGCCGGTCCCAAAACAGACCCCTGCGGAAACCAACTCGTTATACCTTTCCAGCAGGATTGGGAACCATTAATAACTACTCTCTGAGTACGGTTATCCAGCCAGTTATACCCACCTTATAGTAGCCCCATCTAAGTTGTATTTGCCTAGTTTATCAATAAGAATATCATGCGAGACCATATCAAATGCCTTACTAATGTCTAGGTATAACACATCCACCGCTACTCCCTTATCTACAAGACTCGTTATCCTATCAAAGAAAGCTATCAGATTGGTTTGACATGATTTGTTCTTTACAAATCCATGCTGGCTATTCCCTATCACCGTACCTCCTTCCAAGTGTTTGCAGATGATTTCCTTAATTACTTGCTTCATTATCTTCCCTGGTACAGAAGTTAAACTAACTGGTCTGTAGTTTCCTGGGTTGTTTTTATTTCCTATGTTGCCCGCTTCTTGTTCACAGTGTCACCCGAAAGTGAGAACAGGTGTAGCTGGCGTCGCAAGATATTTACATGCCAGATGTGCTAAAGATTTATATTTTCCTTCATGCTTTAACCACCATTCCAGGGGACATGTGTCCATGCTGATGACGGGTTCTGCTCAATAACAATCCAAAGCAGTGCGGACCGAAGCATGTTCATTTTCATCATCATCTGAGTCAGATGCCACCAGTTTTTTGGTGGTTTGGGTTCTGTAGTTTCCACATTGGAGTGTTTCTCTTTTTTAAGACTTCTGAAATCATACTCTACATCTCATCCCTCTCAGGTTTTGGAAGGCACTTCAGATTCTTAAATCTTGTGTCGAGAGCTGTAGCTATATTTAGAAATCTCACACTGGTACCTTCTTTGCGTTTTGTCAAATCTGCAGTAAAAGTGTTTTTAAAATGAACAAACATGTGCTAAGTCATTATCCAAACCTACTATAACATGAAATATATGGCAGAATGCAGAAAAAATAGAGCCGGAGACATACAATTCTCCCCCAAGGAGTCCAGTCACAAATTTAATTAACACATTATTTTTTCAATGCGGGTCATCAGCATGGAAGCATGTGCTCTGGAACGGTGTCCCAAGTATGAAGGGGCATATGAATGTTTACCATATCTGGCACATAAATACTTTGCAATGCCCCTACAAAAGCTCCATGAAAACACCTGTTCTCACTTTCTGGTGACATCGTACATAAGAAGTGGGCAGCATTATCTCCCGTAAATGTAAACAAACTTGTTTTTCTGAGCGATTGGCTGAACGAGAAGAAGGACTGAGTGGACTTGTAGGCGCTAAAGTTTTCATTGTTTTGCTTTTGAGTGCAGACATGTAATCAAAAAAAATCTACATGTGTAAGTTACACTTTCACGATAAAGAGATTGTACTACAGTACTTGTATGAGGTGAATTGAAAAATACTGTTTCTTTTGTTTATCATTTTTACAGTGCAAATATTTGTAATCAAAAGTAATAATATAAAGTGAGCACTATACACTTTACATTCTGTGTTGTAATTGAAATCAATATATTTGAAAATGTAGAAAACCATGAAAAATATTTAATAAATTTCAATTGGTATTCTATGTTTAACAGTGCAATTAAAACTGCGATTAATCACGATTCTTTTTTTTTTTTAGTTAATCGCGTGAGTTAACTTTAATTAATCAACAGCCCTACATTTAACTTGCATTAAATATATGCATTTCCGAGCATAGTGGACCAGATTCTCAAATCTGTGTTGCTCCATTTACTTCAGTGGAACTATGATGATTTATCCAGTTGGGGATCTGATCCACTGGTTGTAAGATAAACTTCCAAGTATATCCCAGTCCCATGCTGCCTTATTGGAGTTACCCCTGGGTTGAATTTGCCCCAATAGTTCCAAGAAGTAAGATATGTTCCTGTCCATCTCAGTAGTTGCCTAACCAAAGGCAACTCAAATGCCAACATTGTTGACTATTTCATTATTAATCATTATCCAGCTACTCTGAAATTTTGGAAAGAGCTTGTTTATAGTTCAACCACTTTTTCTTCTCAATGTGAATCCTGATCCCAACAGCTACTATGGCATGTATTTGGCTATTGGCAGTTTCAATCTTTACACACTCCCTCACTAAAATGTGTGAAATACTATATTCATTTACTATCAAATATTTTATAATTTTCAACTTAATAATTGACTTGCTAGTGTGATTTTTCCCACCATCATTGAGCAGGCCACCACTGTCCTTTGATTCAACAGATTCTGAGTAGCCCCTTACTGCCAGTGATATATATTCATTTTTGTTTTTAATAATGTGGTATCATTTTATAAAGCCTTGTGGAAAGCTAGAAAGTTTGGCCATATTCCCATGCAGCCTAGGTTTGGAATAGATTTTCATTTGGAAGTAAAATCAAGTAATATGTCTGTGGTACTGTGATAGAACAGGGCATCTTTACCCAATAGTCCATAACTTCTTCCTGCAAAACATGCATGCCTGTATAACTGGACATTAGAACCAGATAAACCTGCAAAACATGTATTTTACATTGAAGTGAATATTTTGCACATATGGTCATGGAGTGGCTCATGCACACTGCAGAATAGCAGTGCCATTGGTTAGAAATGTGGTCCCAGAGATTTGTATTGAAGATGTCCACCTAAACACAACAGGTCTCACACACTGCTCTTCTATGGGAAAACCTTCAGGAGGAGAAAAAATAACCACAGCTCTGCATGGTCAGCTACACAGCAAAACTGACACACATTCTTTTTGTGCACATGGATTTGTAGCTAATCAGAGGGGACATAGAGTGTCCTTGAAATACTGCAGAGTCCAAGGAATCATAAGGAAATCAGATCCCAGTTGCTCAGTGTTTTGATTCCTGTATTCTGATCCCCAGCCCACTTCCTCCTGGCATCATGATACACTTAGGATACGTATTGCCACCTTATCTGAGTGTAATGCCGACAGACCCTTGTCGTTGGTTGGGATCAAACCTGGTAAATCTAGAGTTTAATGCATGACTCTTTCCTGCCTGAGCTAAAAAATGCATATCCCTTAGCTAAGACTGTAGCAGGCTCATCAATCTCAAGCTGGTCTAGCTGCCACTTGCAGGGGACAGAATGCCACATCAAGCAAACATGGATTATGTACTTCTTCTAGCTGGGGAAGCACATCCTGAGCTTCAGAGACTCCCCCACTTGTAACACTGACAGACTCTGGTCATCATCAGCTGGGATCAAACCTGGGACCTCTGGAGCTTAATGCATGACCTTCTATTGCCTGAGCTAAAAGACAAACCTCTCTTAGCCAAAACAGTAGCAGGTACATTATTCACTAGCTGGTCTAGAGGAGATAGAGTGCCACACCAAGCAGGCCTGGGTTTCATAATCAGTGTCATATTTTTTGAGAGGAGTTAAAGCTATGGCCAAGGAGTTAATTTTGATATACCCAATTGGGGGCATATGAGAGAAAGGAGAAGGGTACTTCTTGTGTGAAGCCTTGGACCCAAACCAAGATCAAGCAGAATCTCTTCCTGTTTTAACACATCTAAAATGTACATTTATGGACAAAAAAATATTTTGGACCAAGCTCAGGAGTCATCAGTTTTCTGTTCTTTCACTCGGTGTTAACTCTTTGCTTGCAAAAAAAGCAGCTACTTGCAAGGCTGGCAGATTGTTGTTTATAGCACAAGAGAATAAAGCAGTCAGTCCTCATTGATCACATGCAGAGCTACAGTATACTGGTCTTAGTCATTTTGCTGTAAAATGAATTCAGACCCCTTTATTTTTAGGGATCTGGTACAGCCATATAATGTTCATATTCCACACAATATTGTGTGTATATGGTGCCTGGATTGCTTCTCTTTGTTATTTCCTGCTTTCATATGTTCCTTGATACACAGATTTTACACTTACTCATATTGTATGTACCACTATTGAAATTAATGGAATTGTTCAAAGTCCGATATAACTTTGGTCCAAAACACACATCTACATTCTCTAAAAACGTTCTTTTGAAAATACAAACTGCCTGTAATTTGGGTAAGAAGTATTTTTTTAATTAGACCTCGAAAGAAAAGTTTCACTATATTAAACTGTTTATTTTCTCTACTTAATTTGGTTAATTTTAGTATTAAAACCATGGAAATGGTGAAAAGCAAGTGGGATCATTTTGGCAATAATTTTGAAGCTCTGTCCATCTGGATAACTGAAAAAGAAAAAGAACTGGATGCCTTGGAAACATCATCATCTCCCTTGGATATGCAAACCAGCCAAATGAAGGTGATTGGTTCACATGTTACATTAAGCATTAAAACCTTGTTTCTCTCTCTCTCTCTCTCTCTCTTTCTTTTTTTTTTTTTTTTGCTAGTGGCTGCAAGGGCGAGGAACAGACATTTGACTCAAGTTTCAGAGCTACAATGATGTAAAGATGTTACACTTTGTATACAAAGATACCAAGCTCAAAGATTTTTCAAGAGCTAAAGGAAAAACATTATAGGCTGGTTTCTCTGTTAGTGGCTATTTATACCTACAAAACCTTCATTGTATGTAATATTAAAACATTTTAATTAATGCATAGTTTTTTTCTTTTTTTGAATGAAGCTCACTGGCTTACAAAATAGTCATGTGGTATATTTATACAGAGTGTAGAAAGCCTTTGTATTGTAAAATGTACATCAGTCAGTGGCTATAGCACCTTATTTTATAGCACCTGATGTTCTGTGTATCTTTTATGCTGAAATAATAAAGGAACTAGTGTGCTCACTAGCTTGTGCACCCATAGACCTTTATTGCTACAGTATTTACAGAATTCCAAATGATCTGTACAGTATTGTAGGTACACATTTTCTCCTAATTCATTTATTGGCCTCAGAGATGCCTAGTACCTCCAAAAGTTGCATTTAGTCAAAAATACACTGTCAGTTCCAAGGATCACTTTACATCCCCCTGCAAAAAATAATGGTATATCTTCTCAACCTTTGTGTGCTCATGGGTCCAAAGTTCCCAAACTATAGAGTTTTTTATAAACCCTTTAACTCTGCAATGGCTTGCAGTTCGGCTGCTGCAGGCTGTTACAATATATTTTGAAAGGGTCCCAAGTCTGATTTGATTCAGGTGACTGGAAGAGTTTCTTGACAGAATATTAATTTCTGAATGTGTGATCATATTAACATATACTAAATAAATGAAATCATCTATCTCTTGGTTGCGGCAGTGAAAAATAAAACACTGCTTGAATTCTTGCCTTGTCGTTAAATCCATGTTTCTAAAAAACTCTGAGTAAAATTAATATTTCTGTGTTTTTCACAGAGACACATTAAATCATACATCCCTATTTGTTAGCAGCTACTAGATAGAACCCCAGTGACTCTGATGTAGGAAATTGAGCACATCTGAATTACACATGACATTATGTTATAATTTAGAAATACGTCCCTGAACTGGTTCTTCTGCATGAAGCCTAACTGACTTATGCAAATACATAGTGGTTCATCCATGCAGATCTGATTGGAGAATTGATACCTATTTGTGTGCTGTGCTTGAACAGATTAGCAGTGATTATATTCCATCCCAGTGTAAATTTATGAGAAATTCAGTATAACACTTCAACTAAATGCCAGTTATCAGACTGAAAATTATTTTAAATAGATAAACATTTGAGTGAATTACCATAAAATAAAGAAAGTTCTTCAACATGAAGCTACATGAAATAAAGATGAGTGTGTTTCTAATGAACAAAAGCAAGGCGATGCACGATGAAGTGTGAAACTAGCCATGTGTCCCTCAACATCGAGACATAAATAGATGCCACCTCAGTTGCTTTCATAATGTTTATAGTTCTGTCTACATTTGAAGAACTTGTGTTGTGTATTGTAGTGTATTTGCTGCTTTGTGTCACATTCGTAATCGTGCTTATAGTGTAGTAGACAGTATTAAACAATGTCACAATCTGAGTGGCTCAGTGGAAAAATTGTGTGATACACACTTTCTCATCTCTAGATCACCAGAACAGATGAATATAATTATCATTGCATGACTGTTCACTAACCCCTATGTGAAAAGTCTAATGAGGTTCACATGTTGGCCTTGTCGTCAGTGGCAGAACTCCCACTGCTTTCAGTAGAGCTAGGGTTTCACCCTTGACGATTTCACTGTAATTCCTAATTCCACAGAAATTACTACTACAGTTATCACTAAATGGTACCACTGTTGGCAGACTCCGTTATCCATCTCCTCTTAGGTGCACTGTAGGTGCTCCTGTTCTGCTGAGAGAGGGGGAAGGGATAACTCAGTGGTTTGCAAATTGACCTGCTAAACCTGGGGTTGTAAATTCAATCCTTGAGGGGGCATTTAGGGCTCTGGGGCAAAAAAACAACTGTTAGGGACAGTACTTGGTCTTGCTAGTGAAGGCAGAAGACTGGACTCAATGACCTTTCAAGGTCCCTTCCAGTTCTATGAGATAGGTATATCTCCACATATTATATTTTTAAAAAAATATTACAGCTTCAGTGCTGTCAATCTAGTACTTCTCATTAGCATTGTATTCTCATGCAAAAAAAGTTATTTCATAATCTGAATTAATTCAAAACATTACACACAGATTTTATAACTGCTGATTTACTATAGTGCATTCTAGCTATACTATATAACTTTGCTGTTCTAGATATTAACCTTGCAAAATTCTATTCATCCAAAATTGAGTAATTATTTTTGAATAGCAAGTAAAATATAGTTTGTATTTTTGTTATCATCATGATGACAGTGGTTGAGTAGATCTAGTGTCTAGAATGGTACAGTTTCATGACAATTTTGGAATTCTTCCATTCACATATACCTTTACAGAACCATTTATGAGGATGATAGAGCATTTCCTAACATTAGTAAAAGAGGGCTTCTCTCTCCCCATTGCCAGCCAGTTCTGATAACTATATTTCACTACTTGTGAGCAAAGCTTCACGAACATGCCACATGGTCTAAGTGAACAGTCTTCCCTGGTGAAGAAAACGTAGTTTTCCATGTGCACAGAAGTTTAATGAGTAAATATGTGTAGGTGTCACAAGTTTCCAACATGTGTGAAGGTCTCACGCTTATCTCTAATTGCCAATGAAAATAAGCATAGAAACATATAAAATAGGATAAACTATGATCAGCTAGTGCCTACCTGCAAAGCAGTTAATGAAATCAAAAGCCAATGCTAAATTATCCCAGACCTCTGCTCAATGACCCAGAGCAAGTTGGAGGAGAATGTCATCTTGAACTCCAATCTGGCTTTCCATTTAACCCTGTGCTTGAGAGGCAGAATCACCCAAGTTAAATTTCTAATCTGATTTATACTGAGAGATCATAAAATTGAGATGGAAAATACCTATTTTCCAATGTATAAAGTGCTCCTATTTACAGTCTAGGGCACATGCTTGCAAACTGTTAAATTACATTTATATTTGCTTATTTTCTATCTCCTGATCGATATAGTTTGTTTTTCATTGTACATTTACTTAGTTTATTTGTCAAGCCTAATTTTAAATGTCAATTGCTGACTAAGTTACATTTATTTTTCCTTCTTGAATCTCAACCAGAATTATTCAACCAATTTTAAGGGGCAGAAGATTCTAAATATCATCCTGTCTGCTTATACTAATGTACATTTCATTTAGCCTGCACTAGTTGGTTTTTGTAGATAATGTTTTTTAAATCAGCTTTCCAACATTAAATCCAAGAAGGAAAGGGAGCTTAGATAATATAATAAGGATTTTTATAACCATATGTGTAGGATGGTCTCTGAGTTGTCCTGAACATTGATTTATAAGAAAATTATTGTGACTACTATTAGCACTAATAGAAAGAAAATTGAAAGTGATTATTCTGATCAATTGAAAATCTATTGTGGCTACTGATTTATTATTATTTACATTTTAGGTTATTAGTAAAGAAATAGATGGTAAAATAAATGGAATCCCAAGTTTAGAAGAGGAAGCTCAGTCTTTTTCTCAGTTTGTTACTTCTGGAGAATCTGCGCATATTAGAGCCAAGTTAACACAGATCAGAAGGTACTGGGAAGAGCTTCGAGATCATGCACACTGTCTGGAAGGAATAATTGCGGGGAACGCATCACAGCAGCAGAAATATGAAGAAAATCTCAATCAGGTAAACATTGCAAATTCTCAATAGACTATTTATTCACAGACAATTTATAGAATGTCTATAGTTTCCCAGTAGAACCCTAAAATTACACATACAGTACCGTATTATATTATACAAGAGATTGTATTAAGGTCTATTTTTAGTTAGCTAAGCAGTTTCAAATCCTCCACTGGTAAATTTTGTTTAAAATGATTTAAAAGGTAATGAAATAGAGAAATCATAATGCAGAACCATAGTGTTATATGTCTTTAAAATAACAGAGAACAATTCTTTTGGATGCTACAACAGTAAATCAAGTCCAGACACTTGACATATGAAATTGTCCATCTTCAGTACCAGGTTGGAATGAATATTGTTTGCATAAAGGGCCAGTCCTGTGAGGTGCTTAAGCATCTCCTGAGAGCAGCTGAGTGCCCTAGACTGCTATTAACTTCAGGAGGAACAGAGAACCTCACAGGGTCAGCCCTTCAAACTGTAGTTGGCGCTGGATACTTAATTTATTGGTAAATATATAATTTTAAAATGTGTCATTGAATTCGTTTTTTGCAGTTTTTTTAAACCTCTGTTTTGTATATATGTCATAGGTGCAGCAGGCTGTGTCTAGATTTGAAGCTAAACTGGCTGAGCCAGCTACTTCATGTTTTTCATCAGCAGATACTTACAAAGCTCTTCAAGATCACATGGTAAAAACATGCTCCGTAATTGCTGCTTATATATTTATTTACTAATTGAGGGAATATGTATTATATTGACCTTCTTACAGAAAACAGAAATAACTTACAGATGAGGGACTGATTTACCTCCATGGGCTATGGAGCAACTGGACCTGGGGAGGAGCATGCAAGTTACTGCTACCAACCCCTACCCTGCCATGCCTTCTGAGGGGTTCTGCCTGAAGGCACAGCTTTTAAATTTGGGCCAGTGTTCCACAGGAGACTCCTTGGCAAATACACAAAATCTACACATGTCCCCAGACAGCCCAGTCCCATAACCAAGTGGGATTTGTCACTACATCTCCCCATCCCTTCGGGCAGACTTTCCTGCTCCTAGAGGGCACAGATAAAGGAGTGAAGCAAGCCTTGAGAACTTATAAATTCGTCTGCATTTTAAAACGTTGTCATAAAAGATAAGAAATGCACATAGTTATGAATGTTCCTGTTGAGAAATTACAAGAATTTTTGTCTTCGTTTACACAGTGGTTTCCAACCTTTTTATGCACAAGATCACTTTTTGAATTTAAGTGCAACTCAGGATCTTCTTTGCCCCTTCCCTGAAGCCCTGCCCCCTTCCTCCCTCTATCCCCCCTCCTTCTGTCACTTGCTCTCCCCCACCCTCACTTGCTTTTACCGGGCTGGGGCAGGGGGTTGGGGTGCGAGAGGGGGTGTGGGGTGCAAGAGGGAGTATGGGGTGTTGGCTCAGGGCTGGAGCAGGGGGTTGGGGTGCAGGAGGGATTTTGGGGTGCAGGAGAGAGTATGGGGTGTTGGCTCCAGGAGGGGACTCAGGGCTGGCAGTTGGGGATTGGAGGGGTGTGGGCCCCCACTGGGTGGCACTTACCTCGGATGGCTCCCAGGCAGTGGTGCAGGAGGGCTAAGGCAGGCTCCCTGCCTGCCCCGGCCCCACGCTGCTCCCAGAAGCAGCCAGCATGTCCATGCGGCCACTTGGGGGGCGGGGGAGCACATGACTCTGCACACTGCCCTTCTCTGCAGGCACCATCCCCGCAGCTCTCTTTTTTCCCGCAGTTCCCCATTCCTGGCCAATGGGAGCTGTGGGGGGTGGTGCTTGCAGGCAGGAACAGCGCGCGGAGACCCCTGCCCCTCCCCTTCTTCTCCGGGACCTCAGGGGCATGCTGGCCGCTTCTGGGAGCGCTGCGTGGCCAGGGCAGGCAGGGAGACTGCCTTAGCCCCGCTGCACCCCTGGACTTTTAGCGTCCGGAGATCATGATCGACTGGCAGAGGCTCCAGGATCGACCAGTCGATTGTGATTGACAGGTTGGTGACCTCTGGTTTAGAGAAATCTATGATTAGGAATGGATTTTCTTTTGTTTATTTTCCCTTTATCGCACTGACTATTCACACTAGACATGGCCTTAAGCTGGAAAATTCAGATCTAGAACCAGATTTCTAGCTTCTAGGACTCTGGGGCTGTTTCCATTTTGGGTTTTGATGTCATCCATTATAAAGATACAGATAATTAGCAAAATTTGGATTTGGATTCAGATTTCAAAAAGCCAAAGTTCAGGGGAGTTTCCTCCAGGGTTTTGGTTCACCTCTCTCTATATATTACATACACATTCATCGTTACTTCTCTTTTATTTCCTCTAGGAAAATAAATACAAATCTTTGGTCAGAATGCCCTTGCAGATATGTGTGCATAATTCTTACTGATGTCAATGACAGCTGCTTGGAAAAGCCATCTGCAAGGACAATCTAACCCCTTAAACTGCAAATAGTTGTAGATAGTAGCAACAACAGGGGTCTGTTTAATGAGGAAAAATTATTGTTGCATGTAGGATATGTAGCCATACACTAGGTGAAATTGTTTCTACTATTATTGCTTGTTAAGCAGCCATAATGGGCTTGCTGCTTAAGCGTTACTAATGAATACTGTACCATGACAATTTATTATCTTTTGAGAACAAATTCTGCATCCTTATTTACCTTAAAATATTAGCGTTCCTTTCTCTGCCGTTCTTGTTTCTTTTTGAGATACTCAATGTAGATTGATTCTTCTGTGATGTATTATAATTGCATCCTTTTCTACACCTTGTAATTCATTTGGTAGAAGTGCTTTGCTATTGCAAGCTTAGGATTCTGGGGTGGGGGGTTCAGTCTTCCCTTTTTTAAATCATTTTTATTGTTTCTGGTTTGTTTTCATGTAGACATTGTAGCCCCAGTTCTCCTGAGATGGCACATTACAAGGCTTGCTTAAGACTGGCAGAGCTGTTTAGTGCACGATTCCCTTTGCCTAAGTTAGTTTATATCCACTGTAACTGTTCTCATGCCTTCCCCCACTCCAGCACATAGGGCATGGCTGAGGGTCCCTGCTCTGTAGCTATCCTCGGCTGCTGGAATGACCCCCGTAGGGCTATGAGCTGCCAAAATAAATTAGAACAGCCTTAGGCAGCTGTTAAGGAGTCTGGAACTTTGGCCCCCAACCAAGCCTTGTGCCAGGCACAGCCTGTCCACTCCAGAGGATCTCGCCATTTCATAGTTGAGTGGGTTTTTCCCTCAAGTTGTTTACAAGGAGATTCTTACCCCAAGTACTATATACCTTCTGTGTCTGATGTGTTCATGTTGTTTGTTTCTAATAGAAGACAAATTCTCTGACCTAATGAGAAAAGGAGCATTGTGCAGTGGACCTTTGTTGGGGGACAGAGGTGTTGGAATCCTTTCTCTGAGGTCATGGAACACCTATGCAGGAATTCCATGATCCTTGGGCTGCAGCAGTGCTGCAGATACTGTGCTTCTTTCAGCAGGATTTGTGCCACTGGATCTTGGTAGTTATTGATGCCCTGGCACACTCCTGCCACTTCCCTGGCCTGCCTCCCAAAGAGTAACATGGATCAAATCCAAGCATTTATGGAGTAATGCTCCATGCCATTCAGGGAGCGAGGAGTCCTCTCTGTGCATGGCTTTTCCCTTCATGTGTTGAGAAACCTTACCAATTCCATGGCCTTTGAGCTCCTGTAGAGGAATAGGAGTTGGTTCATGGGTATTATTGTTTGTTTATTCTATTTGTGTCTTGTATTTCCTTATCACCATCAACAGGATCTCTGCCAGGCTGTGGGGAAATTGAACAACACTGTGACCTCCCTCTTAGCCTCTGCTCATAAGGTCACCAACAAAGAAAAAGCTATTCAGGAGGTTACAGTGTTACAGGAGAGATATGAAAAGCTGCTAGGAAGAGCTAAAGAGAAACAAACCTTACTAGAGACTCTGCTAGCACAGTGGCAGAGGTGAGTAACCCGCTCGCCTTTATTTTGACAAATACAGATACTTTTCTGCAGATTGTCCAAGAGAACATGGAGCGCTTGTGTTGGTAATGTTCTATGCCATGCTTTTGTTAGGCAGGAGAAGGACCTATCTATCTTCCTGACCTGGTTAGAGAGATGTGAAACTGCAGCCAGACCTCCAGACCAGTATGTTTCCGCTGATAGAGTCAAACTGGAAGGTGAATTACAGTCAGTACAGGTAAATTTTGGGATTGAAAGTTAGCCCAGAAGTGTACCTGCTTTTATGAACTGCCTTTTCTGTAGCTTTATAGGAATGGATCTGGTCATTTGACCTCTGACAATCTGACTGAAGTTGAATTGTAGAGATTCACTCAACTGAAAGCGCTTACATTATTATTTATTGATTCATTTATTATCATAGTGCCTAGGAGCCCCACTCAGGGACTAGGACCTCGGTGTGATAGGTGCTGTACAAAAGAAAAGATATTAGTGTTTATGAAAGTGCAGGCAAAATCGGAGGTGGGGGGGTTTAAGGAACATTTTTATTTTGCAATTAGTATATGCTGTTTCCTGGGGAAGAGTGCTACAGGATACCCTACCATCCACCAGAGACTGAGGGGCTTCAGGGTGAGTGCCACAGGATCTTCAGACTGCAGGGCTGTATTTTCTTTAGGTAATACACTTGTGTATTTTTTTATTGTATGAGAAGACTTTTCAGAGAGCAACGCTTGCAGGGATTTTGCATTCAGAATGGAAATGGTGATTTTGCAGCACTTCCACTGAGTTTTTGAATGTAAAATTTCACACAAGTCTAAAGCACTTTTCCCTCGTGAACAAATGCCCTGTGTTGTAGTGGACTAATGGGAAACATTTGGGCAAAAGCAGCTCTTTTTTACAAATCCAATGAAGACATAATTTAATTTCAGCACTGAAGAGAATGGAGAGGTTTTTCTATGTTCAGGCCAAAGTGTGATTTTTTTCACACAGCTCTAGCACTGGTGACAAGGACCAAATTCTGAGCTAGATTTTTCAGCCATTTACTGATGTGTGAGCACTTAATCTCACAAGCAGTTTCATTGTCTACTTGTTTGAATAAGTGCCCACAAACATGAGAAATGATTGCAAAGCTTTGCCCTTCAAGAGGTACTGAGCACTTGCTGAGTGTCTAGATGTTCTAAAAACCCTGAACACCTGTAAGGATTTGGTCATACCTGAGTCTTGACTGAGATTAGTGTGTTGGAGCTCCCCAGCTGACTACAGTCTGACATGTTTACTTACATACTATGATACCGTATTTACCCTAAAATGTGCAATCTACTGTTCCCCAGGATTTGCAAGCTGATATTACATCCCATGCTTCACTGTATACCAGCCTATTACAGTTAAATGAGTCACTGTTCACAACAGCTTCTGAAGAAAGCGTGAAAGCCATGAAACAAGAGTTCAACGAGCTGGATGGGAGATGGAAAGCTTTACCACAGACTGTTAGCAAGAGGTTTGTGTTTCAGGGTGTGTCTAACATGGTTTACATGCTCAAAAATAGTAATCAACAATGCAGATGAAGAATACCCTGCCCGAGTAACAGCTTTACAGTGTGACGCTGGAAATGTTAGGTTTTATGGGCCATATGCTCGCAAAAGTGGAGAGTATGGGAATCCAACAGATCCAGTATGCTGCCTCTGTGAAATCATTCTTCACCTTCTCCAGTGGAAGTGTTGAGGATCTTTGTGCTAGGAGGAGGGTGGGCAGGCAGTGGAGGTAGTATTGTCCCCACACAAATACCATAGAACTTCCTCATGTAAGTTAACATTGGCATTAACTTACCGTGCTTTCCTGCTCGGTACGATGGAACCTTCCTTTTGTGGGGAGGCCCAGGTCTAGCAGCTGGTGAGGGAGCCCTTACCATCTTGACCTCTGCAAGAACCATGCTGATAGCAGCTGTGAGTTAGAATCCACTCAGATATTCTTGTCTCCATGGATTCCTCAAGATCCAGATGGATCTCAAGTATCCCCTGATTTTGGAGCCTAAACATTTTACTTCTTCAGAGAAAATGCCAACTCTCTCGGGGCGAATATGTATGGAATTCTGCAAGGGAAATCTTGCAGCATTTCTTGTCCCCCTTCAGTCTTCTCCTGCATAGGAAATGATATAGCAGTTTTTTTTGTTTTTTTTTTAGTTTAGTCTGTAATGGCTTAATCTTGAGTACTCCTGTGAAAGGATGAGCATCTATCTGGATTGCTCAGCACCTTTCAGGATGGAGCCCAAAGTGCACTTGCTTGAAGTTACTTTAAACAGAATTGTTATATCTGAAAATTCAAGTTTAAGATCATGGGCCCACTCCTGCAACCTTTGCTCCCATGAGTCTTTCTTTCTTTCTTTCTTTCTTTCTTTCTTTCTTTCTTTCTTTCTTTCTTTCTTTCTTTCTCACCTGGAATGTATTTTAATACTGTCTAGTCAGCTGCAGTTTTGATTAATCAAAGTGACTCACTCACACTGAAAAGTTAACTTTTTATTTTTATACTTGATATCCTGTAGGATCAGTTTCCTTCAGTCTCTTGTTGCTGAACATGGGGAGTTTGATGAACTGCTGCTCAGTTTTTCAGAATGGATTAACCAGTTTCTTGGTGAATTGCAAAATACTTCTGAGATAAACACAGCTGATCAGCACCCAGCTGTATGCCGCAATCAGGTAAGCTATCCAGTTGAAATATTAAAAAATATAAAGAAAAGCATCCTATGCACAGTGCATTCCAAAGACCATGTAGCTAAAATTATGATGAAACTGCTTAACCTGTTGGAAATCTGATTGTCTGTAGTACACAGTTCACTTTTTTGATTGGGTTAATGCAAATCAGCAATGCAGCATTGTTCTTACTGGGTTCTATTTAGTGATAATCGTACTGATGAGCTTAATTTCTTTTGTCAAGACTTCTCTTTGAACCTTTGTATGGAAAATCAGTTTGTTTCCTTTCTTTCAAAAGGACCACTCTATGGAAGTGGAAAGCAAGAAACAGGAACTTCAAAGTCTGAGGGAACATGTAGAAAAGCTGTGTTCTTTTAGTCGCCCAGAGGAGCACCACATGCTACAGGGGAAGGCTGAAGACTGCATCCTGCTATTCCAGGAGGCCAGTCAAATAACCAGCCGAAGACAAGAGGCTCTGAATCAGCTTGGGGTGTTCCTAGAGTTACATGCTGCTGCATCAAGTGTGCTTCATCACCTGAGGCAGACAGTAGAGACTACTGGAAACATGGATAAGGCTAAATCGGAACTGCTGGAGAAAGAACTGAGGGATGTTGTTCAAGATATTAACAAATTAGCACCTGCAGCAATCACTTTGGATGGAGCCCTTACAAAAGCACAATATCATCTAAGACATGGAAGTTCTGAGCAGAGGTCATCCTGTAGGGCTATGGCTGATAATCTGTGCTTAGAACTGGAGTCAGTCCAAAATCTGTTGGGAACCAAACAGAGTGAAGCAGAAGCCCTTGGAGCCTTACAGAAGTCTTTCATGGAGCGTAAAGAACAGATGTTAAAGAGCATTGAAGATATTGAGGAAAGAGCTGACAAAGAAGGATTGAAGGAGCCAACACTTCAGGCACTACAACAAAGGTAAAACAAAAATATTAGGAAGTACTTGATCTTTGGTGCCTTTTTGTTTTTTTGCTTGTATTCCATAGTATTAGATGTTTTGATGACAGACTACTCCATAATCATTTTATTCCTTGGGTTAAATTCACTCCTGGGAAATCTAGGTCTCCAGTGGCAGAAAGTCTGCAAAGGAAAAGGTTGCAGTGGTGCAAGTTACACACAATCTGTGGAGCCAGCCAGCACAGTTCCAAAAGTGAGCAGTCTGGCAGAAGAGAGGGCATGGCAGATGCTCTGTTTCAGCACATCCCTCAGATCTCTTTCTCTGGAAAAGCAGATGGTGAAATCCCTGCCACTAAAAGTTGCTTTGTCCTGAGAGAATCCATACTGTAAAGTGACAGTACAAAAACTGCTAGCCCTTTCTTGGGGCACAGCTGCCTCCATTAGCACAGACATTGCAGATTGTGTATTCACAAATTAGCAAGGCATGAATGGAACCCATTAACTGTAATAAACTGTCAGATTATAAAGGAGACTGATTTAAAAGGGATTCTAAAATTCTAGAAGAATATTTCCAAGTACACTTTGTGTGAGAATTGAGGAGAGGGGGCGTATGCATGTATGGTTATAGAAACACAGAGGACTAGATTCTGATCTTAGTTTCACCAGCATCAGTCCAATGTAACTTCGTCTTCAGTAGAGTTGTCCCAGATTCACACTGTTACATCTAAAGTCAAAAACTGACCCTCAGACATATTTTATATACAATCTCTCTCTTTCTCGCTCTCATTTCATTTTCAGTGAAGCTAAGAAGTAAATGTGTATCCACTCTTTCAATTTGCAGATTAAAGATCTTTAACCAACTAGAGGATGAACTGAATTCATACCAGCATGAACTGCAGTGGTTGATGGACAAAGCAAAACAAATGGCCCAAAAGGATATAACATTAGCGCCTGAAATTGACAAAGAGATAAATCGTTTGGAAGCTACCTGGGAAGATACCAAGAAACTAATCCATGAAAAGTAAGTAGATTTTGGATATACTTAAAATGAAGGAGAATGAGTACCTTTCTTTTGGTAGAGGAGGAGAGCTTAGGTATTTGTATATTATTTCTTTTGCCACATCAACTCCAATATATAATAATACCACCTCGCAATCATATACTGTTTGATATCTTAAAAGCACTGTACAAACATGACATAATTGGGGGAAGGGATAGCTCAGTGGTTTGCGCATTGGCCTGCTAAACCCAGGGTTGTGAATTCAATCCTTGAGGGGGCCCCTTAGGGATCTGGGGCAAAATCAGTACTTGGTCCTGCTAGTGAAGGCAGGGGGCTGGACTCAATGACCTTTCAAGGTCCCTTCCAGTTCTAGGAGATAGGATATCTTAAATTAATAAATCCATATTAATTATGTGCTCTTTTGTGCTTTTCTGAACTTACCCTGTGGTTGGAAAGTTTGGAAATGTCCATTAAGACTACATGAATACTATATAATTAGAATGTACATAATGCACTGTTTCCCTGCATGCTACCTCTGCTACATGCCAATCTTCCACTGGCTTGAAACTACTCCTGAGCTTAAGTCTCCTCTATGTCTGCATGTAGCACCACCCTCTAGGCAGTCAGCCCAGCTCAAGATTGTTTTGAGTAAAATCATAACTCAAGCCATTTGTTAGATCAGAGGTGGGCAAACTAAGGCCCGCGGGCCACATGCGGCCTGTGGGACCATCCTGCCCAGCTAGTCCCTGGCCCCTCCCCTGCTGTCCCCTCTCCCCTGCAGCCTCAGCGCGACTCGACGCCTGCTCTGGGCGACGTGGTAAGGGGGTGTGGTATAGGGAGCGGGGGGGGGGGAAGGGGTTGGATAAGGGGCAGGGGATTCCGGGGGGTAGTCAGGGAGCAGGGAGTGGTTGGATAGGTGTGGGATTTGGGAAGGGGGGCTGTCAGAGGGCGGGGGTGTGGATAGGGGGCAGGGCAGTCAGGGGACAGGGAGCAGGGATGGTTGGATAGGGAGTGGGTTCCCGGGAGGGGGTGGTCAGGGGACAAGGAGCAGGTGGGGTTGGATGGGTTGGGGGTTCTGAGGGAGGCAGTCAGGGAGTGGATAGGGGGTGGGGGCCAGGCTGTTTGGGAAGGCACAGCCTTCCCTACCCGGACCACCATACAGTTTCGCAAACCCGATGTGGACCCCGGGCCAAAAAGTTTGCCCACCCTTTTGTTAGATAATACTCAGTAGGGCATAGTGGGGGTCTATCTGTCTATATAAGAATATAGTGATATATATTCTCTTGATATATATTCCAGTAATTTTTTCTCAGTCTTAACTGCATTTGCATTTGTTTGAAAAGAAAACTAACATTCTTTTAAGGTTTTTTTGCTTGTACATTTGTTTTTTTGCTGAAATAAGCGGTAGGCTCTTTCAAACATGACTCTGGGTTACACTATAAAATTCCTCTCTCTCCTTAGTACTGACACCCTTCAAATATTTGTATACATGCTGGCACTTAGCCAAGCTATGTGTATTTCACTTCTATAGATTTCATCCTCTGTCAGTCCCTTTATCCCAGTCACCACAGGTGTTATGTTCATTTGAATTCACTCTAGTTTCCCAATATCTATCTGGTAATGAGGTGTGCAGATCTGAACAAAGGGGAGGAGGAGGACTTAATTTACCAGGCTCTTATACCTATTCTGTCAAGGTCACTACCTGCTCCTCATCTTTATTTTATGTGCTGCAAAGGCATGGTTAAGGCAGCGGAAGCTCACTTTGTATGGGGGGATAGAGGTGAATAGTGAGATCTAAACACACAAAGCATTGTATTAAACCTGGGGAGTGGGAGGAAGTCAGCATGGCTGATCGACATGGGGAGTGGGAAGAGTCAGGGACAGTGGGGGAGGTCGGGGTTTGAGGAATAGGAAGGGGAGTCAGGGTGGGTGCTCTGTATGGGGAGTGAGGAGAGCTACAAAGACTTGGGGTCCTTTGGGAGGGGGCAGCCAGCTCCAGTTTTGGGAGGGGTTCTGGAGGTTTGCATCTCTCTCGCTGGGGTAGCTGCTCCCAACCTGAACATCCCAGTTCCTGCCTGCTCCCGCTATGACAGCTGCTCTGGGTCCTGCTCTCACCTCCACTCCCAGAAGCCGTGGAGCCCCACTCAGCCTGAGTGCATAAAACAACTCACTTAAGAATGACACACGGAAATGGAAATATAGATCAGCATCCACAGTATTTCCATTGTGGAGGCACTAGCCCCAGTGCCCCCCAGTTCCTCAGATGTCTTGGAGGCCAGACATAAGCGCCTGGGAACTGAAGATACCATACGTATATAAAGCCATACCTGCTTGCTTAATAATAAATAATAATTATTAATAGCACGTACATGTTCAAAGCAATGAAAAGACATTACCTAACTAATCCACATAATATCCCTTTGTGGAAGTATATTTATCCCTATTTTACATATGGGGAAATTGAGTCAGAACAGCAAAATGACCTACGCAGGGACACACAAAACAGCAAGTCAGAGGTAGAGCCAAGAATAAAACATGCAGTTTTAAGAGTTATGTAACTGGGTTATTTAGCTCCCTTTAACTCACCCAGCTACAGCCCAGCTATGGCAGTGAAGAAGAATGATTTGGTGGCTCGGGCACTAGACTGGGACTCAGGAGACCTGGGTTGAATTCCCTGTTGTGTCAGACTTGCTATATGGGAAGTCATTAGTCACTGAGTGCCTGAGCTCTCCATCTGTACAATGGAGATAACAGCACTTCCCTATCTCACAGGGGTGTTGTGAAGATGAATACAGTAAAGACTATGAGTTGCTCAGATACTATGGTAGTGGGAACCATATAAGTACCTGAAAGTCAGTTTCATAGTGAGTCTTTCTGACCTGAAGAAATTTAATTTTAACTTTCGTTTTTTTAACAAATATAATTATTTATTTTAAGCTGTTTTCCTGTAAGCCAGTGGGAATCTTGCTGTGCATGGTTATTTCTCTGGTGTGCTCCTGAGAAGGAGATGAACTCAGAAATGACCGACGTTCACACTTGGCCATCTGTGACTCTCAAATTCCTTTTGTCAATGGAACACTGTTTATAACAAAGTACATTATATAAAGAAAATATGGGCTTTCTGTTCTGTCTCACTCCTCCTCGTGAAGAGCTTGAATTGGTTGAAAACTTCTATTGAACCTGAAGTTCCCTGTCTAGGCAGGGAAATCCAAAATAAAATCATAAGATCTGGCTTCAGCAGCAAACTGTTCCCTTTTCCAGGTGAATGGTCTCAAGCCAGCGGGGTTTGAAACAATATTTTAAACTTAAGAAAGAAAATATTTTGACTGAAAAATCAGCGACGCCGGACAGGTCTCCCTCTTCTTCAGCCTTCATTTCTACTTTTTCCTTTTTAACCAAGAAGCTTGAAATCCTTCACTGAATTTAATTTAGTTGATACAAGAGGTTGAAAATGCACAATCAGAAGCCAGCTACATGGCACTGTGGTTTTCAGACACCATGTTCCAGTAAGTAAGACACTGAACTGGAAATCAAGAAACCTGGGTTGTACTACCAGCTCTGACATGCTGTGTAGCCTTTGGCAAGTCACTTTGCTCAGATACCCCGCCTGTACAATAGCAGTGAGAGACCCTTCCTTTGTGAAGTGCTTTGAGATTGATGAATCAAGAGTGCTGTATAAGTGATAAGGATGATTATGTACATAACCACATAGATCCTGCTGCTTTAACATTCTAACCTGATTCCCCTGGGCCACTCCGGGGGAAGTTCTCCCTGACAAATGCCTGTGTCACATCCCCTGGATTCACAAATGTCAGAATGAACACCATTCTTTCAACACAGCTATTTTCCATTACAGACAGGAGCAGTGCCGCGTCCTGGTTGATTTGATGAAAGAATATCAGAGTTTGAAATCGGCAGTAACTAAAGTCATAGAGAATGGTGACAATGTGACTATGACCAAATCCATTTTGAAGGATCAGGAGGATATCAGAAGAGCTTTATCAAAGGTAATTCCAATATTTTCATTTAAAAATAACTGAATGGATCTTCGGTTTCAACAAATTTGGTGAATCATTTCTTTTTGTGTTTGACGAGAAGTTGGTCTGATCCTTGCTTAAAGTTCCTTGCAGTATTGGGGGCCAAATCATCTCCCTCTGAAATCAATGGTAAATCTCCCATTGGCTTTGATGGGGGAAGAATCTGGCCATTAGTGTGCACTCTGCACATTTTGCAGGGAAACCTTTCAATTTCAATCTCCTTTTCTATTGTTTTAAGTATATTGTACATTCCTTTAGTGATTTTAAATGTACATTTGTATTCAAGGAGAAGCTGTGCATAGATACTGGAGATGGATACTCTACTCAAAGGCACTGAGAAAGAAAATGCCTAACATGTTTCTAATGCTTTACCATAATAACCTCTTGGATGATTTTTGTTCATCTGAAAACAAAATGAAAGGACAAGCCAATAACTGAACTTCAGTCTCTTCCATGACAGTAAATGGCACTGATGCTGCAACATCAGCAAATTAGCCTCTGCTTCTGAAACATGACACATTCTCTGTCTCCTTCCCCCAGCAATGGGATTAGTTCATAGGTGCCCACTCCAGGGCTGGAGCACACCTGGGGAAAAAATGGTGGGTGCTGAGCATCCAGCGGCAGCCCTCCTATCAGCTCCCCCCACCCACCCCCAGCGCCTCCTGCCCGCTGGTGAGCCCCGTGGAGCAGCACCTCTCCCTCCCTCCCCCCCCACCCACCCCCAGCGCTTCCCGCCCGCTGGTGAGCCCCGTGGAGCAGCACCTCTCCCTCCCTCCCACCCACCATGAACGGCTGTTTTGTGGTGTGCAAGAAGCTGGGAGGGAGGGGGAGGAGCAAGAACGCGGTACTCTCGAGGGAGGAATTGGGTGGGAAGGGGTGGGGTGGAGTGGGAAAAGGCGGGGTGGGTGAGGGCTTGTGTGGAGGGGGGACGGAGCCTGGGTCAGAACCGGGGATCAGAAGACGGTGCCTGTGGATTAGTTTATCCAAAGTGGTTACTTTGATACAGTACTGGACACGGAAAAGTGTCAAGGACTTTGGTTCCCTATATTCCATACACTTCATGAATTACATTTATTACATTTCCAAGTTCTGCTGGCCTGAAGTCACTCTTAAGACTCAACCCGCCTTGAGAGTAAGTTTTGAGTTAAACTCTCTCCATTCATTAGAAAGTGTTAATGTTGATGGGAAGCCTGTAGTGGGTTTATTGCAAAATCCTCATTAATATTCAGTAGTCAGCACCATAAAACACACAGTATTAAAACATGTCTCTTTATGGGCTATGTTTTATAAAAATCATAATATCTGGAATTATAATTCAGATAATCATCCTGTTAAAGTGAAGTTCTCTGAATTATAACTTCACAAACTGTTGCATAGAAGACTTTTAGTCCATAATGCTATAATGTCTGTTTTACACAGGGTTTCTTTTATTTCTATTTAGTTTATTTTGATGTTGCTGGTAACATTTTTTAATATAAGCCTTATGACAGTGACCTCCTGACAACATTGGCCAAAAGAACATATGCAGGAGTTTGCAAGATCCCTCATACAGCCATGCCAGCATGTGTCAACCCTCACTTGCAGCACATTCTGCATGCACGTCTGTCTGAGGCTCTCAAAGCACTTTTCAAACATTAGTGAATTATGCTGCATGACTGTTATGTGTTTCTGTTATCCCCATTTTGCAGGTGGGAAAATGGCGGCTTGGAAAGTTTGTAAATTATTAGCCCAAGGTCCCACAGCAAGTTATTGCAGAGTGGGAAAACAACCCAGGTCTTGTTACTCCCACTCAGATTTTATGGCCAGAAGGGACCATCATGATCATCTAGTTCAATGGTTCTCAAACTTTTGTATTGTGACCCCTTCCACACAGCAAACCTATGAGTGCGACCCCCCCCTTATAAATTAAAAATACTTTTTTGTATTTAACACTATTATAAATGCTGGAGGTGAAGTGGGATTTGGGGGTGGAGGCTGACAGCTCGGGACCCCCCACATAATAACCTTGCGACCCCCAGTTTGAGAACCCCTGATCTAGTCTGACCTTCTGCTCATCACAGCCACAGAACCTCACCGACTCAGTCCTGTAATAGGCCCATAACCTATTATTGCATAACCACTCATGTACTTTAACTGTCAGAACATTATTTTCTTATTCCACTTATTCCAAGAACTACAGATTGCCTTGTCTTTAGTGACATCGACAACTGTTAGTAAGAAACTAGAATAACTATAAAACACATTCCATATGTTCAGTGACTTTAGGTCTCTAGAGGTGGATGGCTGGGGAGCTGAATTTTTATTTATTTATTTATGACTGTATTAAACAAGCAAACATTTATGTTTACAGCATGAAGCTGTCAAGAATGAACTAAATGACAGACAGAAAGAGCTGGATGCCTTCACTAATAAAGGAAAACACTTGCTAGCAGAGCTGAAGAGAATTCATAACTGTGATCCCATGCTGGTGAAAACAGATATGAACAGTACTGTGGACAAATGGCTGGATGTAAGGACAATGAATGATGTTTTCCTTATACGGCAGACTCAGTTTACAGTCCGAGAATACGTTGCAATGTGTGTGCTTCTCTTAGGAACTGAAAATACTTTTTTTTTTTTTTAACTAAAGGTGACTTTGGAATAAATCTCAGAGGGCTAAATCATAAATATTTTGGGATTGGTTTGTACCTACACTATGTGCTCATAGAAATATATATCAGGTACATTTGCTAGATTTAAAAAAAGGCATTTTTTGAGAAACTGACTATTTGGATGTAATTTACTATAAACCAGACCAGTGCACACTTCTGTTGGTGTCTGAAATACAGGTATGTGTAAATTTGGACCAGATCCTCGTCTGCTGTAAATCAGTGACGCTTCTTTAAAGTCAATGCAGGTACACTGATTTACACCAACTGAGTATGTGGCCCATCGTATATTACAAAACATAATATTTTACGATTTCATATCTATAGAACTTTATTTGCAAATCCCTTTATGGTTTGAAATCCTTCTGAAGCTCTTAGTGAGCTGCTCTTTTCTGTTCTTGTACCATACATTTGGGGTTTGCTCAGATGAGAAATTCCTTAGCGTGCATGATGAACTGCTCCCTACTTACCTCCTGACCCCAGGTTAGTTGCAAGCCTCATGAGTTTTGAAAAACGCAGCCTATTTAGCTGAGACTGCTAAGCCATTTGAGGTCCCTAGATGGGTTTAAGCAGAGGTATGATGCTTATTTGAAGTCAAAGAAGGGAAACCGGGAAGGAGAGAGAGAGAGAGAGAGAGAGAGAGAGAGAGTGTGTGTGTGTGTGTGTGTAGGGGGAGTGTATGTATGCAGAGAGTTAATCTAAAAGAAGGTTCATGTTTGGTTTGAGACTTGGATTTTTTTGGACCCATTTCATCCCTCACTACTAATGAACTAGTTTTGATGCATCAAAATTGGCTCTAAGGTGAATTTTCAGTGTTTGGTGGGATCCTAGCAATATAACACATTTTAAAGTCAATGAACATTTGTTCAGCTAATTCCACTTGCGACTCTTTTCCTAGTCAAAGTATACACATTCAGAGGCATCAGCATGTAGTGGTTTATGTCAGTTTTACCATAAATAAACCTGAAATGCAGATAATAGTCTTGCTGTTCTGAATGTGTTTCTGTTTGTAAAATAAGAGACCCGAGGTTAGGTTTTCCAGTTGTTTCTGAGCTACTTTTCTTGCAATTAGATCAAGCTTAAAGAAATGTGAAATTAATTATTAAGGATATTGATGTCTGTCCCTCTCCAACAGGTGTCAGAGAGGACTGAAGACAATATAGAAAAGTTGAGTGTAAGCGTGTCTCTGTGGGATGATGTGCTCACCATTGGAGATGAAATTGATGCATGGTGCAGTAATGCCATCTCTCAATTGAATGAAGGTATCAGCAACCTGAACAGCAGCCAGAAAATGGAGGCCTTCCTGAAGGAATTTCAGGTGCTTACCAACAAAAATGATACAAATGTTTGAAATGCTTTAATTCAGAGTCTCAGCTGGTGTAAATCAGCATAGCTTCACAGAAGTAAGTGAAATTATGCCGATATACATCAGCCGAGAATCTGGCTTTTTTTGTTCTTGATCTTTTGTTCAGTTACACTATTACCAAACCTAGCAACCCATTAGGGAGAATGTAAAA
Organism: Trachemys scripta elegans; assembly: GCF_013100865.1. Taxonomy (NCBI): domain Eukaryota; kingdom Metazoa; phylum Chordata; order Testudines; family Emydidae; genus Trachemys; species Trachemys scripta. Next base: position 92,380,934 of record NC_048300.1, read on the forward strand.
ATCTAGTAGCTATATCCCACCCTCTTTTTGAGACTGTCTGTTAGTATCAGAACTAATACTGGCATTAAACTGCATTTAACTCCATCATTATCTTTCTTATAACCACGCCTCCTTATATGAGGCTTGTCAAAAAATTAAGGATGGGATTTTGAGACAGTCAGCATTGGCTTTACTCTAGTCCCATTGGAGCTGATGGGAGTTTTACCATTAACTTCAATAGAAATAGAGTTAGGTCAATGATGAGCACTTTTGAAAATCCCAATTTAAAAGTCAGACGTTCCTGTAGATACAATGAAGGTGATATGGTGTGCTGAAAGGTAAAGGGCAAATTATTTGGGCCTGGTTTGATTTCACCCAATATGTTCAGAAACTAATTTAGTAAAATAAGAGCAAGCCCACCTATGTGGACACTCTTAAATTGGTTTAAGAGTGCCTTATATCCCTTTTGCTGTTGATTCCATGCAGCACCCTTTCTTGCAAGTCTCACTCCATGGTAAATCTCTCTGCATATCTGGAATGTTTCAAACTATGGCTTAGTCACACAGCAGGTGGTGGATCCAGTGTTGAAGTTCACTAGTACTTCATTTCTGTGACACTATGATTACTCTGTATTAACAATAATTACAGCAGATTCGCATTCATTAATAATACTCTAATGCATTACTTTGGCTTTTGTCTAGAATGGGCTGTTAAATAAGAGTTGATTTAATACATTAGACCAGAGATTCCCAAATTCTGGTATGTGACCATTGGTGGTATGTGAGCTTGATGGTCCATCAGTTCACTTCTCGACAATTTTCTAAGAAGGTGGGATGTGAACCAATAAAGTTTGAGAGCCACTATATTAGACTCTAAATCCTAGAAAAGTGAAGGAGCTGTAGTACTACAGCACTCCCTTGCTATGGGTATTTATGAAAATAGTGTTGTGTCAAAAATATACAGCAGGTCCATTGTAGAATGGGCTTCTTCTACTTCTTCTGGAATTAATTTAAAAAAGTGATCGTAAATTAAACAGATAATGAGTTTGTATTAGTAATACAGGTAAATAGTATGAAATGCTTCAAAGGGAACATATTTGCTTTGATTACATTAAAACTGTATTCCATTGTCTCCATTTCTCACTGGGACCAGCCAAACAAACCGGTGTTAAACAGTTTGGTTTTGCATAGAACCAGACTGTGTCCAGGCCTCAGGTGTGCAAGGGACAGACTGAGCTCAAGAACTGTACAGGAGTTGATTACAGTGGATGTCTTTACACTCAGGGACTGCAAGAATTCTGCACAGCTACCACTACTCTGCATTGGCTTCTGCAAAGGAATGAGCAGAGCTGTAGCCCATTAGCCCCCCTACCCCCCGCCATCTGGACCAGCCAATAGAAAAGTCTCAGCACAGAGAGAAGCACACACTGCCCCTACTTTGCAAGTGCCACAGCATCTGCATGTCTCAGGAGCTCTGGAAGGCATTGTGCATCCCTGAAGCACAATGCATCCTGGAATTTTTGCTGAGGTGGTTCTGCACCACATTAATGCCACAATTTAGCCCTTAATGTACCTCTTCTAATCAATGAGATCTGTATTAATTTAATGTTCCCTGCAATAGCATGCATATTTGTATCAGAAATTTGTTTAGTATTTCAGATCTCAGGAAGCTACAAAGTGAAAGTTATGAGCTTTCTCTGTAATGTTTAACAAATAAAATGTTTCTCTAGAATTTTCATTGAAATATATACAGTAAACTAGAGATCCTGACATGTCAGTGAATAAAGGGCAGTAGTCATATTACAACTCTTTTCAACACAGAATTTAGTTCTACATTTGACTTTTTTTCAGAGCTTAGTAATAAAAAACAGAGGGTTGTGCACTATACTCTGCATTCCATTAAGTGGAGCCTAATGACCATAGTAAATTTTTCCAGTCTCATAAACAAAGACATTCCCATTTTTACTGAGCCACTTTTCAGAGACTCAAGCTGTTAAACATTTTAAACTCTAAAATGATCTGTGTGTGGTTTTTTAGTGAAGAGGAAAATTTCTGAACTTAATATACAAAAGGAAAGAAGTGAAGTATTTTTGTGAGACAAGGAAACCAAGGGATAATGATGTTTAACTTCGTTTGAATAGCAAAACTTCTTTCTTTCTTTCTTTCTTTCTTTCTTTCTTTCTTTCTTTCTTTCTTTCTTTCTTTCTATTTATTGAGCACCTACCAATAGCTTCATTCAGCTCTTTATGATCAGTATAAAATATTTATTACATTCTGTTTTACAGTCTGAAGTTTTAAATAAAGGACAGAAGTTGGAGCAGCTTAGTTCAAAAGTTTCAGATCTCAAAGAACTGACCAATAGTCAAGAGTCAACTGCAGATCTTCAGGTAAGAGTTAGGTGTCACTCATCACAATCTGTATCCTTCTGAAATTGTGCCCCTTCTATAGCCTTTGTCTATTGGGGGGGGCATATTACACTTGCTCTTATTCTGATAATTTTTCTTCCTATTGAGAGAGTTCTCAATTAGTTATTGACATTGTTTCTGAACAAAATACTGTAGAATACAGAGGGGTTGAAGTTTTATAAGCACTTGCCACCATCTGAATTTAGAGATAGCTTCTTATTTGAAAGGTAATGTTGCACTGGAGCATAATTATGTTGGCCTACTTTACAAAACCAAGAAACAGCACATTGGATTAGAATCAGTGCATCAAACTAATTATTATTAGAAATTGGCCAAAACAGGAACTTTGAATCCCCATTTACTGTTTTTTTATTATTATTATTATTTTAGAGGTCTGATTCAGATGAAGACTCATTTTGTTTAATGACTCCAGTGTTGAATCTGCAGAGAGGGAGACTAACTTTTTAATTTTCTCAGAGTTGGATAGCCATTCATTCAGGGTTAAATTTTGGCTCTACTGAAGTCAATGACAAAACTTCCATTGACTTCAGTGGAGCCAGGATTTCACCCTCAGAGTCTGCCATTTTCATTTACTTTAAATATTTGTATCCATTCACATAAAAAAGAAAAAAAAGGGCCTTACATCCCACTTTCCCTTTTTTCCATTTGTTATACCACGTGAACTGCCCATCAGTTATAATACTAGGCCCAAGTGATTCACTGTAGTGCTATAATGTATGAAATTTTGGTTTTAGTTCCTAGAAGCAGATTTAAGGCAAAAACTGGAACATGCCAAAGAAATGTCTGAGACAGCAAAAGAGACACTGGAAGATTTCAGTGCTCAGAAGATGCAGTTACTAAAGTTTATAGATCACATGACAGACTGGCTCACAAAAGTAGAAGAATCTCTGTTAAACTGTGCTTGTAACCAAGATCCCAAGAGTTTAGGTAAAGTGAAGGTAAGTGTTACAGAAGATATACTTTCCATTGCATAGTGGGTCCTGTATTTAATTCTAGCATTGTTTTATGTGATTGGTCATAATGACAGTCAATTTATTAAAATGTACATGTTAATTTTCATCTGATCAGATTAAAACTATCTATTTTTATACTTTAGGATATCAATGAAGAACACACTGTCATATTTTTAAAGAAGAACGGCATTTCTGATCTTCATTTTTTCTCATTGTATTGCAAAGCTTTTGGAGAAATGAAATGAATAGCAGTCTTTTTTATTGTGACAGGAACTAATGTTGTTTCATCTAACTGTTTTCAGGCATTGCTTTAGAATGTTTGCTATCCTGTTTTTTGCTCTTCTAATTGTTGTGAATTTGGAGCTCATGCAATTAAGGGCTAATAGCTCTGATAGAACTCAGCATAATATTAGGTTCTACCCTAATGCACCTCAGTTGTCACCTACAGCAGCTCCTCTATCTAAATCCTAGACTCTTTGTGAATACTGACTACCACACATGGCCATATTGTGACAAAAAGCATGGAGGTTTTTGTGGTGTAAATAAATGGCAATTCTGATGAAACAGCCACTCTCAACTTTAGTTTTGATATAAATTTAGCTTTGTATGCTGTTCCCCAGATGGATAAAGGCAATGCTAATGATCCTCCCACTCTCTCCCAAACTCCCAACTCACATTGCTTTCCTAAGCTACCTTTGAACTGGGCAGAAAAATGCCGACAAAACATTTTTTTTTTTGCTGGAATTTGCCAATTTGTCAAAATAGAAATGTTTTCCAGAGATGGTTTGATTTTTATAAAGTTCTGATGGGACACAGGCTGGGGCCAGTGAAACCCTGTCAGCCAGGCAGGTTTTGATCAGTAACTGATCTGCTTTTCTGCCAGCTTGCCCATCTGGCTCTTCAGTAGCTAGAGTCAGAGACTCCAGTGCTTCCAGAGTCCACGGCTCTGGGGCTGCCCACCGGATGGACTGCCCTGGAGCTGGGGCTCCATCTCATTTAATGGAAAATGTCCAAAAAAATTGTTCCAAAGCAGAATGAAACCAAGTTTAGAAATATCAAAATCCTCCATTAATGGAATTATCTTTCTCCACACAGCTCTATTGTACCCCAAATGAACCCTCACTGTTGACTGCAAATAAACATTATTTTCAGTTGTGCTTTAAAAAAATATATTTTTAAAAAATGACAGTAGTGATTGCTAAAAAGAGCTATTTTTCTGTGCTGATTTGAGATTCTCTAGGAGCCAGTTGGGAAATATCAGGAAATTGTATAATCTAGTACCCTGTTCCTCAATTCCTTCCACAAATTCCTTGCTGCAGAGTGCTCTTGGTAACTGCAACAAGTGGCTGGATGAAGGGCAGAGGAGTAGGAAAGTAGAGGAAATAGGCAGCTGTTTTGTTTAGCTGGGCGTGTCGCACTGACAATGCAATCTTATCCTTTAGGAAACACAAAAAGAGCTTCAGCTCCAGCAGAGCAGCATCGATTCGACTCAGGAGAACCTCAATAGCCTGTGCCGCAAGTACCACACAGTGGAACTGGAGACTCTGGCTTGCACTGTCACTTCACTGATACAGAAGTATGAAGCTGTGACCCAACTGTGTTCCAGAACGCAGGCCAGCATGCAGGAGTCCCTGGAGAAACACGTCCTCAGTGAGTCTGAGTGCTTGTTAAGATGAGCTGTTAGACCACAGCCATGAATCAGACTGCCTCAGAAGAGTCTGCCAGAGAGTGTTGGTGGAAAGTTTCCGTTGACATCATTTACAGTGACACTCTTGTTCTTGTATAGAGGCTTTCATAAAAGTGCTTTCACCAAATGCTAGTTTCAATCTCTGTTGCAAACTGAAGGGTTTACAAAAACAAAATTCAACCTCATTTAATACACACAGTCCTCATGACAGGAGTTCCAATTCAGCCTTTTCTGATGAAATCCTCCTGTGTTTCTCATCTTCCACTTAGTCCCATTATAATCCCCCTTGTTATAAAACATCTCTTTATAGCACACAAATGCTCTATATAGTCTATCACCAAGGCCAGTCTTATGGTGCCTGATGCAAAGGCCACTGAAGTCAATAAGAGTCTTTCCTTTAGCTCCAACAGGCTTTGGATCAGGCCCCCAATGAGGGATGATAAGATATTTGCACTGGTATTTTGGATTGTACAAGCGTAAAACGCCTTTTTTGGAAACTTGTTCATATCTTCGGTTTCTTTTTAAAAGCTTCGATGCAGGAATTCCAGGAGTGGTTTTCTGGGATGAAGGAAGCAGTAAAAGAGTCGTCTGATAGGTCTGGGGACAGCAAAGCCATAGAAGCAAAGCTACATGATTTGCAGGTAGAGTTATCAAATCAAGAGGTGATAATTAGCTACTTTTGGCAATTTGCATCCATGTCTTACCTAATTTACATCTACAGAAATCTGATAAATACATTTTTTCTAGAAAGAAAATATAAAAATGGATCCAAATAGCAATAAATTACTGTACCACATCCAAAAGATGTCAACCAAATGTATTTCAGCTTGTGGGATTTTTTGTTCTGTTAAAACTCTTCTTGCTTCCTGTCTGCAAATTTCTATATCCTATTTTCTCCTTTGTCTCTGTCTTCCTCTCACTCTGTCCCTTATCCCTTTCCTATCTTTCCCTACAATATCTTTCTTTCTTCTTCCCACTCCTTCACACTTTATTGCTCACTGCCTTATTGACATGATATATACAATGATATGATATATTAGGACTTCCTTGATCTGATCTGTCATGGAAAAGAGTGCAAACAGGGCAAACGCTGCTCCAATTCTTGTAAATAACCGTAATCCCTAAAATGTCTGCCCATAGTCTTGGAGATTACATAAAACAAGCAGAGAGGGCTGGGTATGTATTGGGAACAGATGGGAATTGTCCATTCCATCCATCATAGATTTTAATAAAATGGTCCACTTGTAATCAGTTCCACTACTAGACATTGGCTCTGAACTTCTTAGAGAAGTCTGGCCATCCCTAGTGTATACAGTGCTTCCTTAGCTATTGGCTAATCCTGCTTGTTTAATCTGTACTTTTTTCTCGCACAGAGAGTGTTGGACTCGATTAGTGAGGGACAGAACAAACTAGATGCTGTCTCCAAGCAAGGAGAAAATGTGTATGCTTATTTACCCAAACCAGTTGTGAGCAGTATCCAGGAGCAGATAGCAAAGTCACACCAAGACTTCCAGGGGTTCCTGAAACAATGCCTGAAAGATAAAGAGGCTCTGGAAGACTGTGCCTTAGAACTGGGAAGGTGGGTTATTTCAGTAGAACCAGATGCGCTGCAGAACTTTATTATAAAATGGCTTGGAGGTGGGGCAGTACAGTGGATGCTAAAATTTTCAGACTGTGAGGATATAGATGATGATTTGAGATTAAAACTTGCAGTTAAAGAAGTAATAACTATGGACCGGTTCACCCCCTCCTCTGGAGAGAAGTTCAGAGATTCATCTCTGTGCTAATAATTTTGGGGAAACAATTGGGCTCTGTATGTTAGATTAAACAAACTCAAAAGCCAAAGGCTCTAAGGTATTTATTAGCTCAGAATATGTTTACTGCTAATGTAACAGGAATAGTATTAATGGGTAGTTGGATGAAACAGCAAGATGAGATCAGATGGAAATTTCGTGTGTGCCTGCATGTGCATTGAAGTAAGATTTTCAGAAAAGGGAAACTAAAGTAGACTCCTAAATCCATGGCCTTATTTTTCAGAAATGCTGATCATACAGAAACTCCTATTAACCTCAGTGGGATCTGTTGGGTGCACAATACTTTTTAAAATCTGATCACTTGTTTATGTGCCTAAGTTTGATTTTAAGAGCCTAATTTTAGACATCTTTTAAAAAAAACAAAAACAAACTTGGTTTAAATTTTAATTACAAGCAAGATTTGGAGAGACTTTGTTTTAGCCTCTTTTTCTTTACTGAATATGGTAATAAATACAAGCATTGTCACTTTAAATTTTGGAATGATCTCGCTGAACATTTTTAGAGCCTTGCTGAGTATTTTTAGATTAGTAGTCACTGCAGAAGTATGCTGTGTGTGGAGCTCTCATTCACTAAAAGTTAAAGTGGTATCCAGCCTGCTTTTCTGCTCTACTGGGTATGCATTATACTGTATAAACTCAATAGTATCTTTGCACACCTAGGAATTGCTTTTAAAGGGATACTTTTCTGTTCTGTAGCTTTGAGGATCAGCACAAGAAACTGACCCTGTGGATCCATGAAATGGAGGAAAGGATAAGTACTGAAGCACTAGGAGAGAGCAAACAGCACATCCCAGAGAAGAAAAATGAGGTGCAGAAAGTGGAAAATTTTCTTGAAGAGTTACTGGCTGCAAGGTATAAAAACACGTTTTCTAATGTCCTGTTGCCACTGTTCTTTAATTCTTCTGTTCAGCCATAGTTAAATGAACTGACTGGGTAGTATATGAGAGAGGTGCTGGAGGATGCAGTTTGTCAAAGGAACAGCTTACAAGAGGCTGCGTCCAAACAGCTCCAGACTTTGGGGAAATTTGAATTTGAATATGGATCCAAACTTAATGGCTTAGGCTCATTTCTATTAAGGGGAAGTTGAAGTAACTTTGTTAGTAAAGATGATCTGCACAGCACTACAGCACAGCACCCTCAGCTTTAGCAATATGGTTTAGATGTCCCCCAAAAGTCACACTGATAGTAATAGTTATCACATTGTCCATTTAAAAACTTTTGTTTTCTTGCTTTGCCCCCTGGTATCCAGTTCCACTTGGATTGCACGCTCATATGCTGACCTCCAAGCACTGTGCCCATGAAACTCTCAGCCATGGAATCCTACTTGAGTTGGGAATCAGCTAGTGGACGAGGTAATTGCCATTTTTAGTATACTGTGTAGTAGTGCAAATATTTTATAGTTTGTTGGAAAAGGAAGAAAAAAAATATTATTCAATTGTTTTGCTAAACTTCACAGTATACTAAAAGAAGGTACTTACACGATCCTCATCCATCCATTCCAGGGCTGTTCCAGCACGGTTTTTGTCTGATGTGACTTCAGCATAGTACATACAGGAACAAGAGGGAGGATAATCCAGGGGTATTAGTTTAGGACTTGGGAGACCTGGGTTCAGTTTTCTGTTCTGTACAGACTTCCCATGTGACCTTGGGCAAGTCACTTAGCTCTGGTTTCCTGTGTCTTGGTTTCCCCGGTCGTTAAATGGGGATAATGATACTTCCCTACCTCGCAGGTTGTGAAGTGCTCTGATACTACTGTAATGGGAGTCAGATAAATATTTAAGATAGATTACATGTTGGAGAGGGAATTGGCAATATCAGTAGAGGTGGATGTCATGGGAAATAAAATTAGAACGCACTGATCGCTGCTTTTAGCTTGATTACTGTTGCCACCAAACAGTTATTGTTAAAGCAAGAGTGTAGGCCCTCATTAAGGTTATTTATGTTACTTTAAATCAATATATGAGTTTCATATTATACACTCAAATTTGGCTTTGTTCAAATAACTTTTCTAGCAACTATGAGTTGTCTGACTGCAGTCAAACTTGGTTATGCTGGCAGCATTAAGTAATTTTCCATCCTCACTATGGCAATAACAGTTCACGTGGTTTCTAAAATTAATTGTCAATCCCAAATCTTTCTTTTAGAGAATCCTTTGCTAAACTTTCCCAGAGGGCTCAAGCTTTAAATGAAGAAGGACATGGTGCTGGGAGGGAAGTACGTCTGGCTTCGCAAAACCTCACCAGCTATCAAAACCTAGTCAAAACTGTCAAGGAGAAGTTGCGAACATGTCAGGTTGCCCTCCAGGAGCATCAAGCCTTGGAGGAAGCACTGCAGAGTATGTGGTCCTGGGTGAAAGATGTTCAAGATAAGCTGGCTTCTGCAAAGAGCACTGTCGGCAGCAAAGCCACATTAGAGAGGCGGCTGATGCAAATTCAGGTAAAGCACAGGGCTACATGAGCTAGCACATCAGGTCAAAATTGCATTAGAGTTTAATTCATGGAAACAGAGGGATTTTTCCTGCCACAGTCATACAACTTGAGGGCATAGCTATTCATTAGCTGCTGCAAAATAGGTAAATGCCATAGGAGGCACCAGGTGACACTTATATGGCTTTATGCTTTGCTGCTACAGAACTTCTGCATAAATATAAATAGAGAGACAAGATGGGCGAGGTAATATTTTTCATTGGACCAACTTTTCTTGGTGAAGGAAGCAAGCTTTTGACATAGAGGCAGTCCTGAGAAAGCATGGTCCAGGTTGACTAGGGATGCACAGAAGTATGGTGCAGAAGGGGTAAATGAACTAAATGACAATGGTGAATATTGCTAGAGGAGTAACAACTTGGAGGTTTCCTTTATGTTTGCTGGATGGTTGGATTTGACACATGTGATCCTTTTTGCTGCACAGGAGATCCTTTTAATGAAAGGTGAAGGTGAAGTTAAATTGAACATGGCCATTGGTAAAGGTGAACAAGCCCTTAGAAGCAGTAATGAGGAAGGGCAGAAGATGATACAGACCCAACTACAAACGTTAAAGGATGTATGGAATGATATCATCAACACTTCAATGAGCTATCAGAGGTAAACTCACTGTATTTCTCTTTAAACATAGGGCCAGATTCTGACATCCTTTCTCCCAGTGATGAGTACCTTACACTGCAAGTAGTTCCACTGATGACTACTTGAAATGTAATGTGCTCCTCGAAGTAAGTAATGCTGGCAGAATCTGGCCCAGAATGAAATGTAATTTAGAAGTGCTTATCTGAGAAAAAAATACGGAGAAAGACAATGTGGTGATTCCTCTGCTTGAGTTCAGAGTTCAGTGTAAACTGAACTGGTCAGAAGGTTGAAAAAGCTACTAGGGGGGAAGCTGTTCTAGACTTGATTTTAACAAATAGGGAGGAACTTGTTGAGAATTTGAAAGTAGAAGGCAGCTTGGGTGAAAGTGATCATGAAATCATAGAGTTTGCAGTTCTAAGGAAGAAGGGAGAACAGCAAAATAGAGACAATGGATTTCAGGAAGGCAGATTTTGGTAAGCTCAGAGAGCTGATAGGTAAGGTCCCATGGGAATCAAGACTGAGGGGAAAAACAACTGAGGAGAGTTGACAGTTTTTCAAAGGGACACTATTAAGGGCCCAAAAGCAAGCTATTCCGCTGGTTAGGAAAGATAGAAAATGTGGCAAAAGACCACCTTGGCTTAACCACGAGATTTTGCATGATCTAAAATATAAAAAGGCGTCATATAAAAAATGGAAACTAGGACAGATTACAAAGGATGAACACCGGAATGCAGGGGCAAGATTAGAAAGGCAAAGGCACAAAATGAGCTCAAACTAGCTACAGGAATAAAGGGAAACAAGAAGACTTTTTATCAATACATTAGAAGCAAGAGGAAGACCAAAGACAGGGTAGGCCCACTGCTTAGTGAAGAGGGAGAAACAGTAACAGGAAACTTGGAAATGGGCAGAGATGCTTAATGACTTCTTTGTTTTGGTCTTCACCGAGAAGTCTGAAGGGGAATGCCTAACATAGTGAATGCTAATGGGAAGGGGGTAGGTTTAGCAGACAAAATAAAAAAAGAACAAGTTAAAACTCACTTAGAAAAGTTAGATGCCTGCAAGTCACCAGGGCCTGATGAAATGCATCCTAGAATACTCAAGGAGCTAATAGAGGAGGTATCTGAGCCTCTAGCTCTTATCTTTGGAAAGTCATGGGAGACGGGAGAGATTCCAGAAGACTGGAAAAGGGCAAATATAGTGCCCATCTATAAAAAGGGAAATAAAAACAACCCAGGAAACTACAGACCAGTTAGTTTAACTTCTGTGCCAGGGAAGATAATGGAGCAAGTAATTAAGGAAATCATCTGCAAACACTTGGAAGGTGGTAAGGTGATAGGGAACAGCCAGCTTGGATTTGTAAAGAACAAATCATGTCAAACCAATCTGATAGCTTTCTTTGATAGGATAACGAGTCTTGTGGATAAGGGAGAAGCTGTGGATGTGGTACACCTAGACTTTAGTAAGGCATTTGATACGGTCTCGCATGATATTCTTATCGATAAATTAGGCAAATACAATTTAGATGGGGCTACTATAAGGTGGGTGCATAACAGGCTGGATAACCGTACTCAGAGAGTTGTTATTAATGGTTCCCAATCCTGCTGGAAAGGTATAACGAGTGGGGTTCCGCAGGGGTCTGTTTTGGGACCGGCTCTGTTCAATATCTTCATTAACGTCTTAGATATTGGCATAGAAAGTACGCTTATTAAGTTTGCGGATGATACCAAACTGGGAGGGATTGCAACTGCTTTGGAGGACAGGGTCATAATTCAAAATGATCTGGACAAATTAGAGAAATGGTCTGAGTTAAACAGGATGAAGTTTAACAAAGACAAATGCAAAGTGCTCCACTTAGGAAGAAAAAATCAGTTTCACACATACAGAATGGGAAGAGACTGTCTAGGAAGGAGTACGGCAGAAAGGGATCTAGGGATTATAGTGGATCACAAGCTAAATATGAGTCAACAGTGTGATGCTGTTGCAAAATAAGCAAACATTATTCTGGGATGTATTAACAGGTGTGTTATGAGCAAGACACGAGAAGTCATTCTTCCGCTCTACTCTGCTCTGGTTAGGCCTCAGCTGGAGTATTGTGTCTGGTTCTGGGCACCACATTTCAAGAAAGATGTGGAGAAATTGGAAAGGGTCCAGAGAAGAGCAACAAGAATGATTAAAGGTCTTGAGAACATGACCTATGAAGGAAGGCTGAAAGCATTGGGTTTGTTTAGTTTGGAAAAGAGAAGACTGAGAGGGGACATGATAGCAGTTTTCAGGTATCTAAAAGGGTGTCATAAGGAGGAAGGAGAAAACTTGTTCACCTTAGCCTCTAAGGATAGAACAAGAAGCAATGGGCTTAAACTGCAGCAAGGGAGGTTTAGGTTGGACATTAGGAAAAAGTTCCTAACTGTCAGGGTGGTTAAACACTGGAATAAATTGCCTAGGGAGGTTGTGGAATCTCCATCTCTGGAGATATTTAAGAGTAGGTTAGATAAATGTCTATCAGGGATGGTCTAGACAGTACTTAGTCCTGCCATGCGGGCAGGGGACTGGACTCGATGACCTCTCAAGGTCCCTTCCAGTCCTAGAATCTATGAATCTATGGTCACTGCAAAAATACTTCTCTCAATAAGAAAACGACCACAGTTCAGTGTGCTTGGTAGTCTGAGAGAACTAGAACTGAGCAGTCAAAAATTGTCAGTTTTTCAATAATTACTGAACTGCTGCACTTTTTATTATTGTTATGAGAGAAGGGCTGTTTTTTATTCAGGAGTCAGGATTAAGGTACACTGGAGTTTCATGTGAAACCTGCAGAGCACCTCCTTGTCTGGAGTTAGTCAATGTTACCCAACTATCTCATTTATTAGCACTTCCCCCCACCCCTATTCCACAATTCTGATAGAGATGTGTGTGTAAGATTACAATGATAAATGTTATCTAAATTTTCACTTGATTCTGTGGCTAAATTCACCCCAGTTTATGCCAGTTTATGACAGAAACTTGGGGTGAAATCCTGGTCTTCTACATAAGAACAGCCATACTGGGTCAGATCAATGGTCCATCTAGTCAAGTGTCCTGTTTTCTGATAGTGGCCAATGTTAGATGCTTCAGAGGGAAGGGACAGAACAGAAAATCATCAAGTGATCCATCCCCTGTTGTCGACACCCAGCTTCTGGAAAACAGAGGCTCAAGACACTGCAGAGCATGGTTTTGTATGCCTGCCCATGCTGGCTAATAGCCACTGATGGACCTATCTTCCATAAACTTATCTAATTCGTTATAGTCTTGGCCTTCACAACATTCTCCGATAAAGAATTCCACAGGTTGACTGTGCATTGTGAAGGCCAAGGCTATAAGAGGCGGCTCCGCAAGCTGCCCCCGCCCCGCCCCAAGCGGTAGCTCCGCAGCTTCCATTGGCTGGGAATTGTGGCCAGTGGGAGCTTGGGGGGTGGCACCTGTGGGTGGAGGCAGCACACAGAGCCGCCCGCCGCGCTTCTGCCTAGGAGCAGCCGGGACAGGTTGCCACTTGCAGGGAGCCATCCGAGGTGAGCGCCCCCGGATCCGGCACCCCGAGTCCCCGCCCACACCCAAACTCCCTCCCAGAACCTGTGCCCCACACCCCCTCCTGCGCCCCAAGCCCCACACCTACCCACACCCAAACTCCCTCCCTCTTAGTTAACCGGCATTTTTCACTTATCAGCATCCCCTATTCCCACAACATGCTGGATAAAACAGCTTTTACTGTAACAGTTCAGATGATAGTGAAGAGGTCTGAAGTAGCAACAGTTTGAACTGATAAATGGAAAGGGTCAGTTTTGCTAAAGAGAGATACAGAAGATATCTGGAAGAGGATATGTATTCTAAATGTATGAGACACGTGTACAATAAGAACTATAAAAGGTGGGTTTTTTTACCAGTAAGTAAAATACTGATAGTTTGAAAAGGTACAGTGGATTAAAAGATGTCTATTGATTTCAGACATTTACTGGTTCTGTTTGTATTCTGCACTAAAATATATGAAATATCTCTCAGACCAGTAGAGTCTTTCTAATCAGAAGAATTTTTTAAAGTGTAATTGCTGTATTCAGTACAATTATGAAGAGGGAATTGGGCTACAACAGGTAATATCACCTTACCAGTAAAATGGCGAATGAAAACTTTTTGATTGCACTTCACTGTTCTGGGGCTGTGTGAAATTCTGAAAATATGGTTGTGAAAATTTTCACAATTGAATTTCAGGCAGTTTGACTGTTACAAAATACTACTTTTTAGTGAAAGTAGTTTTAGTGAAAGAGGGGTTACATTCTGAACAGCATCTGTCAATGTGCTAGGCTGTAGAACACTTGCTCTCCTTGGCAGCACTTATTCCATGGGGCTCCTCAGGTGAGTATTATAGTGCCACTGAATTGGTTTTCCTTAAGGCCTGCAAGACTTCTGACCTGTACTGTATCTGTGTCTTTAATGTAAGCTGTTTGGAGTCTGTGATTAGGCAGTGGAATGACCATCTGGAGAGGAAAAGCCAGCTCGACCAGTGGTTGGAGTCAGTGGATCACAAAATTGAACAGCCTTTACAGACCCAGATTGGTCTGAAAGAGAAGTTTTCTCAACTGGATCACTTCCAGGCTATCGTTTCTGATATAGAGGATCACTCTAGTGACCTGCATCGACTCACTGAACAAGCCAAGGAACTATATGAGAAAACTGAGGATGCTTCTATCAGGGAAGCAGCTGAAGAGGAACTGAAAACACAGTTTAGTGACATCACCACTGTGGCCAAGGTAAATGCCTCATAAGAGAAAGCAAACTTTTACATACTTGTTTTGATAAATGAGCTTGTGCCAAGATTTCAGTTCCATTTCAAGTAATGAGCATATTTACACACACTTCTGTAAAACCAACATAGAAGGCAATTAAAGGACCACATCCTAAATAATATCCCGCTTGCATATTTATGCTGAAACATAATCAGAGGGCAGCCCTGGCACTCAATTTCAATAATTTTACTTGCATGAAAAGCCATGTAAGTGTTGACGTTTTCTTGGCTTTTTTGCTTCAGTTATTAAGATAGAGTCTAATTTAATTTGCTGTAATTCACTGGGATGCAACGATTTGTTTCCCTTGGGAAATTGGGGTTATCAGATGGAATATTTATGAATGTTGAGTAGTGAGATCTATATATTTCAAGCTTGAGGTCTTATATACAATGATATTTCTGCAATTCCTTTTTTTAAAACTTTATTTCTTTCTCATTTATTTCCATCATGTTTCACTTGTGTATGTATGGGAAAGAAGGGGGGGTGTTTTACACAAGCACAAGAGAAGAACAAATTGCTTTAATGAACAGAAAACACATTTCTATAAAGAAGATGAAGATGAAAGTATCTGTTTTATGGGCCATTGAATATTAGACATGTCATAGGGCACATCTTTATGGTCTCTGAGGAAAGAGGATACAAACTGTTTGTTCTTGGACCCCTTCTGCCAATGTCCTCCCCCAAGCTCACCAAGGGAGGGATCTTTGACAGACTGCAGGAGATGCAACCTGGTGCCCAAGGAGAGAGAGAGAGAGAGAGAGAGAGAGAGAGAAAGAGTGTGTGTGTGCGCATGCACGCGCAAGGGGGCATATGTGGCAAAGGGGGGAGCCCACCCTCCCTCAGGTCTGCCACTTTCCCATTGGCTGAGGGTGAGTACCCAGGCTAGCTAATTGACTCCTGTATGCCCACCCCCGCACCATATTTATACTTTCTGTGTCATTTCAAAAGCCTCCTGCTCCTGCTAGCTGCCCTCCCTCCGGTGTAGTGTAGGAGCTGTGTTTTTTTTAAGGTGCTGCAGGTCTGACAAATCATCTGTTTTTAGATCAGGGAGGATTTTCTTTGCATTGGACCAATTTTTCGGAGGTCTTCTGTTTTTCTCCACCTTCTTTGCAGTGTCCCGGAGGCAAAGTTGGATTGTAAGCAATAGATTAATAAATGTCTAGATTATGAGGCCAAAAGGGACCACTGTGACCATCCAGTCTGACCTCCTCCGTAACACAGGCCACAGAACTAGTTTCTTATTGGATACAATATTTCTTTGTTTTTCCTTCCTGTCCTGAAGCTATGTAACATAGCAGCACAGCTGACATGTTTCATCCCTGAGGGGCTTTTAGTGGTAGGTGAATAACCTATGTATGTTTCCGTTCTGCCCTGTATACCCTAAATGGGTTGGGACCTGCCTGTCTGAGAGACTACCTCTCTCCCCATGCCATTATGCCTCAGCTGCAGTCAGCAGAAGTACTCAAATTGGAATTTACTCCATTTAATAAGGAGGGGCCGGCAATATAATATTCTCCATAAGGTTAGGCTTGGAAGGATTAGATATTTATTAGTAAATGTTGATAGACTCACCAGACACAGGCACAATGAAAAAATGTTTCCACCAATAATAATAGAAATGTACAGATAGGCAAAATCAGAAAAATGCTGGCTGAGAACTTGTTACAGTTTGATTTAAGGATATTTACTTTGTATGTTTTGACATGTGAAGTTGACAATTTGTGTTTTAATGGTTATAAAGCTTTAACTTGATGAATCTCAACATCCACTGTTTTTAAATATTGTTATTGTCTGACCCCCCATAACTTCGCACAACTGAAAATTTAAATAAAAAATCCTTTAAACACCATAATTTTGCCCAACTTTGAAAATTTAAATAAATAAAAATTGAATTCTGCAAGCCTATATAAAATATAAAAGCCTATATAAAAGCCTATATATGGTATATCTTGACTTTAGTAAGGCTTTTGTTACTGTCTTGCATGACCTTTTCATAAACTAACTAGGGAAATACAACCTAGATAGAGCTACTATAAGGTGGGTGAATAACTGGTTGGAAAATCATTCCCAGAGAATAGTTATCAGTGGTTCAGTCAAACTGGAAGGGCATATTGAGTGGGGTCCCGCTGGGATCAGTTCTGGGTCTGTTTCTGTTCAATATCTTCATCAATGATTTAGATAATGGCACAGAGAGTACACTTATAAAGTTTGTGGACAATACCAAGTTGGGAGGGGTTGCAAGTACTTTGGAGGATAGGCCAGACTGTGCATCTAAACTACAGCCAGTGAAATGGGATAAACTTGTTTTTTGGCTTATTGTGAAAGCCGGGTTGCTTACTTACAGCGTGAAAGTTGGCAACTTTTGCTCACTCTACCAGAATGCTGTCTGGGTCTACAAGGGAGCACATGCTGCATCAGCACAGCAGCAGCTTTGCCATCCTTTAAAGGATATACTGAGTGTTCTCCCATCCCCTACAGCCTCCCTATTGGCCGGTGCAGAAGGGAAGCAGGGCCATGGCTCTGCTCTCACACTTTCCCCTTCTCCTGCACTTTGGGGAAGCTAGTTTCGCCTCTCCTCAGCCAAACTGGGCACATCTTTAATGCTGAGGCATCATGGGGAAGGGGAGGACCAGGCAAAAAATAACTCTTTACTGTAGGTAGTTTATAAGGCAATTATTAACATGAATACTTTGGAGGCAGCCCTGCAAACAGCATGCAAAACAGCACTGCAAACTGAAGGGGAGGAGAGACCAAAGATTATGCTACTCCTTAAGCGCACAAATGAGTCTGTTTTCCATGTGATTGACAGGAGAAAATGAGGAAAGTGGAAGACATTGTGAAGGACCATTTGCTATACCTTGATGCCATCCACGAATTCACAGACTGGCTCCATTCTGCAAAGGAAGAGCTGCACCGCTGGTCAGATGCATCTGGAGATACATCAGCCATACAGAAAAAACTAGCCAAAATTAAGGTAAGAAAAGTCAACTGGACTGGTTTTACCTGTAATTTTGTCCCTGGGCACTAAAACAGGACATGGCCAGAAGTGCTGTGGGATCTAAAGATACTGTTTCCCTTTATTTGTTTGAAATGGTTGTTACTTTTCACTGAGCTGAGAGTGCACTTGCTATGCCAAACTCTGTTCTCAGCTGCTGTGCCTGTGGTTTAAGTAAAACCAAAACTGAGGCTTTCAGTCACAGGTCCACACTGGAAGCAGCAGCATCTCAGTGGGCTCAGAGAGCAATTGTGCCTTAATGCCAGGGTTCTCAACTTTTTTCTTTCTGAGCCGCCCCTCTTCCCCCATGCTATAAAAACTCCACAGCCCACCTGTGCCACAACGGTTTTTCTCAATATAAAACCCAGGGCCAGCATTAAGGGGTAAGAAGCAGGGCAATTGCCCAGGGCCCCACACCACAAGGAGCACCATGAAGCTAAGTTGCTCAGGCTTCAGCTTCAGGCCTGGGTGTTGGGGCTCAGGCTGCAGTCCTGCACAGCTTTCTGCCCTGGGCCCTAGCGAGTCTAACAGTGGACATACTTGGTGGACCCCCTGAAACCTGCTTGCAGACCCCTGGTTAAGAACCGCTGTCTTAATGGGCCAATACACAGGCTGCATCACCTTGGTCCTCCGAGTATGCCTGCCCTATCTGCAGAGCTATATGGAGAGGAAACCGAGACAAGGGCAGGGCCACCCCTCTGCCACACCCCTTCCTGTCCTGTTAGGGCAATGTGTGCCCTGGGGTGCACAGAGAGATCAATCCTTGCACTGGGGAAGTGCTGATGCAATGGGGCCTGTAGAGTGAGGGAGTCTCCTTTCACGCTCCCTGCCCCACTTGAATCTCTGAGGCCCTGTCACTGTCTGTGTTTATACACTCCAGAGCAAATTATGCATGCAGTATAAGAGCAGAGTTCACATATATTTGCTGTCAAAACATTTCACTTCAGATGTTCATAGAGGAGTTTTAGATTAAGGCAAAGTGTAGGAAGCTGGTCTGGTAGGCAGGTTTTTAGACTGACACGAAAGAGTCCTGGGTTCAGTTCCCACTTCAGTCATAGCCTTATTGTGCCATTTAATCTATCAGGTGCTTCAGTTCCCCAATTTGTAAAATGGGGAGAGTTCTTCCCTACCTTACAGGGCTGTTGAGAGATAAATACATGAATGATTGGGGGGCACTAAAGTACTACTGATATTAGGGTCGTATGCTGCACAGATGGCTATTTAAAGAGATTCTTCTTCCATGCTATATTCCCCCAGGTTATAGAGGTCTTTTATAGTTCCTATGACAGCATGTGATCTCACATTTATGTATGAAATCAAATATGACACAACATGCTGTCTCACGGAAAGCAAGAAATTGTGCAGCCAATAATGGTGCATCACAAATTATGGGCAGAATTGCAAAGCACTCCTTCTGCACTTCACATTTCTGTTTACGTGTCCTTAAAACAATTGAGATCAGCTACACACTAGCATTTATTATATTAAAGATAACATGTTTTTTCCCATCTTAATCTAAAAAAGCTTCTTTGCATTGTCTAAGGAAAGTTGTTTTTCTCTTACTCTTCTGAAAATTTAAGAGTATACTAGCTTCAGAGTCACTCTGTTTAAAGCATTCTGTCTGCTTTGTTATTTTAATTTTATTTTAACCTTTCACTTAAATTTTTAGATGGTGTGGGTATTGTGCAAATGTTTTTGTTGAAACTGCTGCTTTGTTCACCACAAAATGCTGGCTGTTACTTCCCAGTAGAATGTGCTGCCCTCCATTTGTAAGTGTTCAGATTTCCAGCTGTAGTGAATCACAGCACTTTCAGTTACCATGGCAATGTTCCATTGCAGGAGCTGATAGATTCCAGGCAGATTGGTGCAAGCCGCCTAAGCAAAGTTGAGACACTGGCTCCTGCAGTGAAACAGAACACAACTCCCAGTGGGTGTGAACTGCTAGATGCGGAGATGCAGGCCCTGCAGTCGGACTGGAAGCAGTGGGAAGAGAGCATATTTCAAACCCAAAACAACTTGGAGGATATAGTTAGCCAAATGGCCTCCTCGGAGCAGGAGTTCACAGCACAGGCTGCTCAGCTGGAAAAAGCCCTGCAACAGTTCACCACGCTTCTTACAGCCTGTTCTCAAAAGCTGACCCTTCTGGACGGCACGCAAACTGATAAAGAAATAATTGAATGCTGGCACCAAGAAAAAGTAAGGCCACTTTCTGTTCTCTAATCCTTTTTTGGTTGTAAATATACAAGTACTCTGTCGAAGAAAACTTCTTACCAGCAAGTGACTGTAATACACAGGCATAGGACAAGTAGAAAGCTTTGAAATACATTTTTAAATGTAAAATTCAAAGCTGAAATTTCTAGTAATGACTTTGTAAACTTTTTGAAAGGGAGTCGCAATGTGCAGTGTTTTTATGGAGACATTTCTCTTTGGCCTCCATTGTACAAGGCATAATATACGTTTATCAGCTCTCCCGACACTGAAAACAGGGCCTTTCAGCAGAGGCAGACACAGTGAATGCTAGTTTTGAGTTTTCCTTCCAACTCCCTCAGTATTTCAAGCCACAAAAGCACATGATTGCAGAAATGGATATTGTATGTTGTGGTTTTCCATAAGGTCAGATAGCCATCATAGGCATCATGTTTCCTTGTATTTAATCCTTGCTTTTTGCCAGTTTATTCTTCTCATTTCTCAGAACATCTTGACATTGTGCATTATAAACTATCGGTGTACATTTAGAGAAGAGGAATTAGAAGCTACTATCTACTTGTTAACTGTTCCCTTAACTAGCTCAGCAGTACTACTTCAAGACAGAGAGAGAGAGAGGCAGTCAAAATGCTTTCTCCTTCTTACTTCTCTCCAAGCTGATCTTCCACAGCAGAGGCAAAAAGATTCCTGTAATATTATAACTGTGAATGTTATATGCAGGGCTTTGGAGCGGAGCCTGGAGCGCGGAGCAGCTCCGGAGCAGTGGAGCTGCAGGTTTTTACCTGGAACTGGAGCGGAGCCGCAGCACAGCTCCAAAGCCCTGGTATATGCCCCAGTGTTTCAATTTCGGCTGGCTTTGCACCAAAGTAGTCCCAATAGAGTGAGAGAGCCATGTAACGTTTGCACTATGACTCCTTCACTGAAGATCTGAAATGTTCTAAACTCCCCGAGGTATTCTTCCTTTAACCTGAGATTATTAATCTCCATCTCCTGCTTAGTTAGTTCCCCTTTCACAGAATTCCTCTCTGATACGCAGATTTACAGTACCAGTATGCAGCATTCAGTATGCAGCAGCAGGTCTGATGAGGCTGTAATACCACTTTAAACATTATGGGAATGAATATGCAAAATTCCCCTTGGCTCATACTATTTTTAACCTTGTATTATTATCAACACATGTACAGTAATTACCAGAGATTTTGTACTTAAAAACAAATATTAAACTCCTTAAAATCTCAAGAGACTTCAAAATGTTGCTTGTTAATATTTATACTGTATACAAATTGTAGCTGAATGTAGTACTTGTCTAATATACTTGCTATTGTAATAACGAATATGCTGACTTATAATAGGTAGAATGCAGAAGAACAGAAGTCTTACTGTGTATGCCTCTACTTTATAATCTAATTGATAGTAAAAAAGTAGGAAGTACTAAAAATTAAGAGTCCTAAGGAAAATTAATAATGTGGACAAGGGTGAACCAGTGGATATAATGTACTTAGACTTTCCGAAAGCCTTTGACAAGGTTCCACACCAAAGGCTCTGAAACAAAGTAAGCTCTCATGGGATAACAGGGAAGGTCCTCTTATGGATCAGTAACTGGATAAAAGACAGATGACCAAGGGTAGGAATAAATAGTTTTCTGAATGGAGAGAGGTAAGTAGTGGAGTCCCCCAAGGATCTGTACTGGGCCCAGTCCTATTCAACATATTCATAAATGATCTGGAAAAAAGAGTAAACAGTGAGGTGGCAAAATTTGCAGACAATACAAAACCATTCAAGGTAGTTAAGCCCAAAGCAGACTGCAAAGGGTTACAAAGGGATCTCTCAAAACTGGGTGAGTGGGCAACAAAATGTCAGATGAAATTCAGTGTTGATAAATGCAAAGTAATGCACATTGGAAAACATAATCCCAACTATACAAAATGATGGGATCTAAATTAGCTGTTACCACTCAGGAAAGAGATCTTGGAATCATGATAAATAATAGTTCTCTGAAAACACCTGCTCAATGTGCAGCGGCAGTCATAAAAGATAAAATGATAGGAAACTTTAGGAAAGGGATAGCTAATAAGATAGTAAATATCTTATTGCAAGTTAATGGGAATAGGATGTGTGTAGCACCTTTGAAAAATCAGGCAATTTCTGTTTAGGTACCTAAATTTGATTTTGGGAGCCTTCTTTTAGGCCCTGAGAATTAAAAATATTGGCCAGATCTTACACAAGAACTGTATATGACAGTATTTCTTGCAGAAGTACCAAACACTTTGCCATCATAACATTTAAAATATTCTGTGTTGATTTTATTTATTTGTTTATTTAAAAGTTACAGCGCTGAGGAACTGTACACCTCCCATCTTTCTGAGCAATGGTACAATCTCACTTTAACATAGCACAAACAGTGTAAAGCACACCTCATCTAAATTGGTGACAACAGTATTGAACAGCCACAATTTCAGTTCTTTTCACACTGCTGTTTTTTTTCCCCCACCAGGAAACTCTGGATGCTCTAACAAAGGCAGAGACTATGGCAGAAGAGCTCAAGACTCAGTTAAATGACCTTTGTAGATTTTCCAGGGATTTGAGTACCTATTCTGCAAAAGTTTCAGGGTTAATTAAAGAGTACAATAGGTAAGCATTCATCTTATATACAGTTAAACAATACTCTGTGCGTATAACATATACATTTTGATCTAGGATATCATAAGTTAGAAATTGACAAGTAAACAGTGGATCGATTATTTATCGATTGCCTTAAACTCGATGGCAATAAAGGTTGAAAAAATTGCCAACTTGTTTTTTAAGGCCTCGATTGAGCCATAAGACTCAGCTTTGAATGGTTAAGAATTGCCACTGTGAATGACAACAGATAGAGAGCGGGCCAGAGAGAGAGAGAGTGAGAATAACTCTATAGCCTGGTGATTTGGACACTCACCAAAGATGTGGGAGAATCGAATTCAAATCCCTGCTTCAATGATTATTTAGTTCTTTGTACAAAGTGGAAAAGCTTCCACAGGCAAGATTGAGAGACTATCCCATAATCTAGTGGCTAGGACACTTTCCTGCAGTGTAGGAGACCCAAGTTCGCATCCCTTTTTCACATCAGGCAGAGGAGGGTGTGATGGGGTGTACCAACCCTGCACTGGGCTGCTGGGGACCAATCATTGTGGGGGCAGGCAGCCACACCTCCTTTCCCCTGCTGCGCATGCTCCAGGTGGAGAAGCCAGATAAAAGGAGGCAGCACAGCTCAGTCGGGCAGGTGACAGAGGAGGAAGGACGTACACTGCTGGTTCCTGCAATGCTGCTGGCGGTAGAGCCCAACTACACTCCAGGCGACTCGCCGACGGCGGAGACTGCCTGGGAAGCCAAGCCACAGCCTGCTAAGGAGGCTGCTGCCTGCTCTACATCCCAGTCCAGAGGGAAATAAGGCCTACAGACTGTTTGTTTGTTTTGCCCCACCCAGGGCCATACACTAATTGATGTTTTGTCCTGCCCGGGGGCTAATTCTCCAAGTAATACTGCCTGCCCCAGCCAGAAGGCTGCAGGGTTCTAGGTTGTTTGCTTGCTTTGCCCTACCCCAGGGCTGCAGCCTGCTCGCTGCTTTACCCTGTCCGGGGGGCTAATTCACCAAGTGCCACTGCTGGCCCAGCCAGGAGAGGGCTCCAGACTGGTTGTTTTGTTTTGTCCGTCCCAAGACCACGGATTAGTCGGCTAAGTGACTCCCGTCAGGGGACCTGAGACCCACTTGGCCGAAATCACCCACTTAACGGGGAATCCTGACAACCTGGTGATGGGGTGTACCAAGCCTGCACTAGGCCGATGAGGGCACCCCAGTTCAACATGCAGGGCCCCCGTCACATGTGGTGGAGAATGTAGGCACTGGTCGGGTCCTACTAAGAGTACGAACCCAACGAGAGCTATTTGAAAGAGCCACACAGACACCATAGATACCAACAAGATATTAAAATGGATGCTGGAAAGCCAGCAGCAACAATAACAACAAGCCCAGCTGCTACAGCAAATGGCCGCTCAACAAAACAACAGATGGCCCACCACCAAGAGCAGCAGCAGTAGCTGATTACAGAGCTAGCTGCACAACACCAATCCCAGCAAGAACAGCTAGTTCAGCAGATGGCGGTGCTCCTGCAACCTAGGGGCCCACCCAGACCTGCTGGGGTGAGCCAGGGTTCAGAGAACAGTCTTACTGGGTTACCAGTGAGACTGGCCAAGATGGGACCTGGAGATGACCTCGAGGCCTTCTTGGTCACATTTCAGTGGGTCACCATGGTGGCCCGCTGCCCTCCAGAGCACTGGGCTACTCTTGTGGCCCCATACCTAACTGGACCCACACAAATGGCCTACCAGAACTTAAATCCTACAGAAGCCCTCAACTATGCTGACGTGAAGGCTGCCATACTGGGGTGAGCCCTGAAACATTCTGACCTTTGGCGGTGGCTCAGCAACTCCGTGATTATTGCTGAAGATAGTTGGAACCTGAGAAGTTGACCGGGCCTCAAGTGGCGGAGGCTATCATACTGGTTTGTTGACATCGGCCAAGAGCTCTCACTGAGGCAGTGTCCTTGATGGAAGATTACCTGGCCGCAGAGGGACCCCAACTTCCAGCTCCTAAACCAGGGAGTCCGAGGACCGCAGGAGGGACCCAAGCGAGAGACAGTCCAAACTGCCCTGACTGAGCTGGGCTGCCTCCTTTTATCTGGTTTCTCCACCTGGAGCATGTGCAGCAGCGGAAAGGGGGCGTGGCTGCCTGGGCCCACAATGATTGTACCACCTCCGTTGCCCAGTGTGGAATTGGTACACCCCATCATACACCTTCCCCCTCAAGTCCAGATCAGATGGTTGCCTCCCCTCTTCTCCTTTCCCAATCCTACCCAGGAAAAGAAGTTTGCATTTGCATGGGCTCGGCCCAAGTAGTGAAGTATCTCAAGTTCATATGATTGGAGGGCAAGGTACCATCTCATAATTCTGGCATTAGTGTCTTTCATAGAATGGAGCCATCGCAGGGGTGCATGACCTGTGATAAGTTGGAAGTGATTCCCCACCTGGTAGTACCGTAGGGCTTCAACGGCCCATTTCACAGCCAGTGCCTCTTTTTCTATTGTGGAGTACCTTGTCTTTCGATGGAATAACTTTCTACTCAGATGAAGCATAGGGTGTTCCTCCCCATCATGCTCTTGTGACAGGACCACTCCAAGGCCTACCTCCGAAGCATCAGTCTGGAGTATAAACCTTTTTGAAAAAAATCTGTGTGAAAAAGGACAGTGTTCATTTTAGTCCCTCCTGCCCTACTGCCATCACTTCAGCTCAGCTCTGCTGGCTGGTGCAATGTCGGGGTGGAGCCAAGGCTCTGCTCACTCCCTCTTACTTGCTTGTGCTGGTGGGAAGTATGCATTCTAGACCTCTTAGATTTTTAAGGAGATGGTGGCTTTTTCCCCCATGGCCATGTAAGATAAGAACACAATCTAACCCTAAACAGATTGTTCAGTTGCTTTTAGTCTCAAACTCTATATAATATAATATATAACAAACTATATATATATATAAACTTAGTGTAATACCTGTGGAAATGCCTATTTTATTGTATCTAACTGAATCTCCCGTTCCCCCCTGTTTTCATTTAACTCTGTAAAATGACAAACTCAGCCTCTGTCTACAAGCTTCAAAGGGCTGTCAGACTAAAGAGCAGGTTTTGCAGCAGAGATTCCGGACAGCTTTCAGGGACTTCCAACAGTGGCTGGTCAGTTCAAAAATCACCGCCGCCAAATGTTTTGACATGCCTCAAAATATCAATGAAGCACTGGCAAGTCTACAGAAAATACAGGTAATTGTACCACAGTCAGATAGTGATTTAAGAGAGACAAGATTCTCTCTCCTGCTGGGCTCTAGGTGGGCCCCGCGCCTGCCAGGGACCGAGAACACTGGCGCCCGCAGCCCCGGAGTTCTCTGTCTGGCAGGTGCGGGGCCATGGCTTCTCTCCCCCGCTGGGCACTAGGTGGGCGCACATAAATGCCATGGTGCCCACGAGCACTGCGTTGGGGTGCTTTATATTATCGAAATTCTGATCATCATCATCATCATCATAAATATCTTTAGTTATATATTTCCTTTCAATCCAGAGATTCACAAAATACGTTTACAAATTATACATAGAAATTTCACCCATAACTGAAATACAGTACTTCTGAAGTGGAACTTTGAAATCTGTTCATTGACATATCCACATTATGCAATAGCTCCATGAAGTGAAGAATACCTTGAATTGCGGAAGTAACTAAGTAGAATGTAACTAACCGCAATTAGCATTTATCCCGAAAACCAGGGTGAACACCCGACACTCTTGGGTTTTTGTTTTTTGTTTTGTTTTGTTTTAAAAGGCCTGTGGTTATTGATGATTCCAAGTGAGTTACACTGTGTATGTCACCTAAAAGATGATCTCTTCAGTAGCAAAGTAACTGAGACCACCATACCTGGGTATTGGTTCAATATCTACTCTGAGCAAAGTCTACCTGTCACCTAGTGAATCCCTAGTATTGCTTCTTCTTACAACACACTGAAATTTTCAAAGACGTATCCTATCCCAGTAAAGAATGGGTCATTTTATGAGTTCACACACAGTCCTAGTTTGTTAGAATCCCTTTCGTTTAGGCTCGTGGTACCTCTGGTCCAGGTTGTTGCTGTCCCTAAAGCCTCTGATTTTTACTGGGTATAAAGTGGAATGCATTTAAACAAATATGAATTAGTGTGATTGTGAAAGCTCTTTCTGCACATTATCTATAACTAATTGGCTAATTTCTTTTGCCAAGGAATCCTTATCTGAAAGTGAAAATGGCCAGCATAAACTAAACATTGTGGTGTTCAAGGGAGAACTGGTGAGCACTATTCTGCCCCAAGAAAAGGCTAAAGTTATCCAGGCCAAAGTTGTTACTGCTAAAGAAGACTGGAAAAATTTTCTCTCTACCCTGCACCAGAAGGAATATGCTTTGGAGGTATGGAGCCAGTCAAATGGGGAATGGATTGGCTAGAAAGCTTTTTATTTATTTTTTTTCTTTTGCCTTTCTGATCGTAAGCGTCTTGATAGACTGAGTACTTTACGTTTCTTGTTACTGAGTAAGGTCAGCTTTGCTGTCTGGCTCTTGCTCACATGCTTCGGGTCTAATTGATCACCCATATGTGAGGTCAGGAAGGAATTTTTCCCTAGATCACATTGGCAGTGGCTTGTGGGGAACAGGGGGAGTCGCCTTTATCTGCAGCATGGAGTGTGGGTCACTTGCTGGGTTTAAATGGGTATTATTGTGTCTCGGTCCCTCCTATTTTCTGCCTATCACATATAATAATTAATCTCCTGTGGCTGTAATATTTTGGCCTAATTTTGGTTGAGGTTTAGTGAACAGATGCTGGGTGGTGGTGGTGGCCTGTGATAAATAGTAGGTCAGACTAGATGACATGGTTCTCCCTTCTGGCCTTGGAATCTATGGCTCTATGACAACTAGTTCTAAGTACCTCTCCTTTGATGCAACTGGAAAATGGCTAAATTGAGAGGGTCAGATTCTGCCACCCTTACTCCCATTGAGTAGTTCTTTACCAAACAAGTCATCTCATTAATTTAAATGGCATAGCTCACATAGTAAGGTACTAGTCAAGGTAGAGAATGGTGGAATCTGGCCCAACCTCAGCTGCTTGAGCTTCATCCAATACACCAAATAGCCAAGGTGCATGAAAATGCATTGTTTTAGGGCAAGACTCTGATACCCTTGCTCCATGAGTAGTTTGACTGATTTAAATGGGCCAGCTCAAATAGCAAGGTACTATTAAACACGAGTAAGACTATCAGAGTCTGGGCCTTCATGCAAGTTTGTTTCACTGAAATGTAACTAAGAATTACCCAATTTTAGTCATAGATACAATGTGACACCACATAGTCTGCTTCTTTCAAAATGTCTAATTCAAGTAGCATAGGAAATTAAACATCTTTAAAACTACACAGTATACTTCAAGTCCAGAAGGGGCCATGACACAGAACTTCAGACTGGATGAACATAATAGGCCATAAAATCTCTCCCAGTGATTCCAGTTTCAAGCCCCTAACTTCTAGTTGAGATAGAAAATACCTTTTAGGTCAGTTTTAAATTGCATTGACAGGAAATGTAAGAAACTCTTTGGGCCAGATCCTCACCTCATGTAAATCAGCTCCGAAGACAATGGAGCTATACTGATTTTAGGCCTTCCTTGTCTCAGAGTGGATGTGTGGAGAGATGTCACACAGTACAGTGGACACATCCTGTGCTGTTTTCACATGGACTGGGATTAATCCTTCTAAACCCAGAAGTTTCAGATCCACATTCTAAATCTTTCATTCTGAAGTGATAGGGATGAAAAGAAAAGAAAATTGGTCTAAAAATCTTGAGGAAAACTAAATTACTTGAACTATGCTGGTTAGAGCTTTTACTCCACATTGGCTGAGAGGAGAATATCTAAAACAATCAATGGAATGAGTCCATGGGGAAAAAAATGCAGTCAGCAAGGGCTTTTTAAGGCTTATTTATAAGGACTTGGAAGTAAAGCAAATTACAATCAGAAAGTAATGGTTCAACTAAGTCCTACAGCTCTTGGCTGTGAAGACATCCATTTTCAAATCATTTTTCCCACTCTGGCTACCAAACATAGCCTTTCCCCTGAGCATTTGTTCAGGATAGGGGAGAAAGCAGAGCTGAAATGAACCCTTCACACCTTAGCATACCTGTGTATGCATACGTCTGTGTTTGGATTATAGATTGCATAATAACATTGCAGCAAACATAGTGGTGCATTGATTTTTTTTTTTAAATGTGCACATCATATGTCTCCACAGAACTTAAAGATCCAGATGAAGGACTTTGAAGCAAATGCTGAGCCTCTCCAGGACTGGCTGAACACAACTGAGAAGATGGTGCAAGAAAGCAGTAGTCGACTTCATGACCTCCCTGCAAAGAGGAGAGAACAACAAAAGTTACAGGTGATAAGGGCCTAAAAACACATCAAGCCATCCCTAGCCTGGTTTCCTGTATCATGAATTCCTAATAAATGCTTGGAGATCAGGGTGCCAGCATGATCAACTAAAGGCTGCATCCAATTTTGGGGCCTACTTCAATCCTCAGGCAGATTTTGTGTCGCAGCACTTCTTGATGACATGTGTTGTTTCCTTTCTGTGACTGTATCATGTGTGTAATGATCAACTGTTGCCTTTGTTTAAGATGCTTGCTAACGGCCAGGGCATGAATTTCCATGTTAACAGGGCTGCTTGCTTTCTTTTTTGCTTGCTCTTTCGCACCCGCACTTAATAGTAACATGCTTGTGCTTTACAGTCTGTCCTTGAGGAAATAAGCTGCCACGAGCCTCAGCTCAACAGGCTAAAAGAAAAAGCTCAGCAGCTGTGGGAGGAGCAAGCTGCCAGCAAAAGCTTTATGCGCAGAGTGTCTCAGCTATCTTCTCAATACCTAGCTCTAAGCAATCTAACCAAGGTAATGCTCCCCCCGTGCGCGCTGTCCGGCAGTTCTTGTGAATGTGACCGATGTGAAAATGAACGGTTGAATTCTGAAATATCGCAACTGTCTTGCTGCTGTATTGTATGGTATGTCTGCTCTATCCTATGTCTGAGGCTTGTTCTATAGAGGGGAAAGGTATGTGTGGATCGTTTACCTGATTGAACACTGAGCTAATTGTTTTTTCCAATGCATTGGTCTGAGAAGAGAAACTGAGTGTCCACATACATGATATATAATTCCTCCTACCTCCTTCCTCCCCCCTCCCCCCCAAGTGATAATTTGTAGGGAGTTATGTTTGAAATGAAACAAATTTAGGTGTTTTGAATGGAAATAAAAGCAAGCCATGATTTACAGCATTTAGGATAATTTAGTTTGATAATTAGTATCCCCAGGAGCATGTAAGGTACCTGTAATTATTTTTCAAAACCTGGGGGTATTTTATACAGAGTCACAATACTGAAATGTTGCTAATACTTAGCCAATCCTTATCTTAAAGTTTATTATCTGCATTATGAATTTCTGTGTCTAGAAGTTGGTAGATTGGTTTCAGCATTTTTAAAAAGCATTTGTTAGCTGTTAGTGTGCTTTTGAGTTATCCGAGCGAAGTAGCATTCTCCAGTGGCTTGGGCACTGGATTGAGGCTGGGAGACCTGCATCCTATTCCCATCTATCCCACTGACCTGCTTTGTGACATCAGGCAAGTCAGCTCATCACTGTGTGCCTCACTTTCCCCTCTTATCTTCTGTCTTCCTTGTCGATTTGGATTGTAAGCTGTTTAGGACAAGGACTATCACTCCTGTGATGCCTATCGTGGTGGGGCCTTGATCTCAGTTGGAGACTACAGGCACTACTGTAATATAAACAATTATGAATATTAGAAGTGTTATTTGAGACCATTTAATTAAATGATCTCATTTCTATTATTAATAATTACTAATTTGTTAATTTGTCAACTAAGTGTCTACAAATAGAGAATTATGAAACATATCGTCATATAATGTAAAAAAAAATTGTTTATAGGGCCATATCCCGCTCTTCTTGATTTAAAAAAAAAATAAACACAGGAAGGGAAAAGGAATATGGGGAAATTCTCACAAGTTGAAACTAATGGAATTCCTTGCACATCTTAAAGTCAGAGAATGGGAGTTTGTGGAATGTCACGCACTCCGGGCTCTGTGTACTTTCCTATATGGGGCAATCCCAAAGATCTGTACCCAATGCATCCGCAGAGTGCTACTGCTTGCACGGCGCTGTTATATGCCTTCTACAAAAGTGTGTTCTCACATTCTGTACTACCAGAAGTTTCTAAGTGATCTTCAGGTGCAGCCCTGTACGGAGTGTATTGAAGTAAGTCAGTCCTGAGATGATGAAGGCATTGGTAAGGTTGGGCAAGGTCCACATATAAATGTAAGAAAATGGAAATAAGGTCTAACAAAAACCAATGGCTTGAAACTGAAGTGAGACAAATTCAAATTAGAAATTATATGCAATTTGGGGTCCATTAACTACTCTAAATCTCTCTGCCATATGACACTTCAGAACATAGACACAATGGGTTGAGTTAAAGATAGTAACTAAAATTAAGGAGTGAATTTACTGTCCACAAGGTCAGGTTTTGTGTCCATCCTCTAGAAGGATGATAGACTATGAAGTATACATATTTTTATAGAGTTAAGCGCTAGTATCTAATATTATTTTAATCATTCTTTGTATTTAGCTCTGTATAGAGTATATATTGAAGTGGCTAACTGATAGATCTCAAAATGTAATTGTAAATGGGGAATTATCATTGAGTGGCTGTGTTTCCTGTGGGATCCCTCAGGGACCAGTTCTTGGCCCTATGCTATTTAATATTTTTATCAGTGAACTGAAAGAAAACATAAAATCCTCACTGATAAAGTTTGCGGATGACACACAAATTTGGGGAGTGGGAAATAATGAAGAAAACAGGTCATTGATTCAGATGTGGATCACTTGGTAAACTGGGCACAAGCAAACATTACGTGTTTTGGTATGGCTAAATGTAAATGTATTCATTAGGAACAGAGAATATAGGGCATCCTTACAGAATGGGGGACTCTATACTGGGGAGCAGTAACTGTGAAAAAGTTTTATGGTGGGAGCAGAGAATTACTTGAACATGAGCTCCAACTGTGATGCTCTGGCCAGGGAATCTCGAGTAGAGGTAGAGAGATTATTTTACCTGTATATTTGGCATTTGTGTGACTGCTGCTAGAATACTATGTCCAGTTCTGGTGTCCACAATTCAAGAAGGATGTTGATAATTTGGAGAGGGCTCAGAGAAGAGTCACGAGAATGATTAAAGGATTAAAAAACATGCCTTACAGTGATTAGCCTCTAAAAGCTCAATGTATTTAGCTTAACAAAGAGAGTGTTAAGGAGTGAATTGATTACAATCTATAGATATGTGCATCTGGAACAGATATTTAATAATGGGCTTTTCAATGGATCTGAGAGGTTTAATAATATGATCCAATGACTGAAAATTGCATGTAGACAAATTTAGACTGCAAATAAGACATACTTTTTTAATGGTGAGAATAATTAACCATTAGAACAATTTACCAATTGTTGTTGTAGATTCCCCACCACTGACAATTTTTAAATCAAGGTTGGATGCTTTTCTAAAAGAACTGCTCTGGTAATTATTTGGGGGAAGTTCTATGGCCTGTGTTATACAGGTGGGTAGATTAGATTATCACAGTGATCCCTCCTGACCATGGAATCTATTAATCGAAAAAATGTAAATGAAAATGGCCACTTTACGTAAAAAAAAATTCTCACTTGTAACTAGGTCCTTCAAATGGTTTTGCTAGTGTCGTTTTTTAGGAGACTTACTGATTTGTTTAAACACTTTAGATCTGTTGATACTTTGAATAGACTGAAAAAGGGAGCATTTGAAGAGCCAAATCTTCTAATATGGGGGACTAAATGGAGTGTACTTGTAAAATTGGCACATGCATATAGTGTGTGCACCACTCATGTTTGTATATGCAAAGTAGATAACTGCACGTATACGCATTTGAGCATGCAACATATGCATGAAATATGGTAGACACAGTTTAGCCACCTGCATCTAAAGCTCTAAGTGCATACTGAGCACTCACTGAAATGATTGGGAGTGTTAATTTCCATATGAATTTCAGGAAAAAGTTTCCAGAATGGATAGGATTGTTGCAGAGCACCATCAGTTCTCTCATGGCATGAAAGAACTCCAGGACTGGACGGCTGATGCAGTTCATATGCTGGAATCTTACTGTCTCCCTACAGCAGACAAAAGTGTTCTAGACAGCAGAATGTTAAAGCTGGAGGTATGTAAACAAATGGATACAAAGATGACACACATAGGACCCATTATTTCAGTTGCTATGAAATAGTGACCACTGTAAGTTTGCAAAATTCAAACACCAATTTTTCATGTACGTCAAAAAAAAATTGAAAAAATGTTGCCTTTTGGAGTAAAATGGGCTTTTGTAAATGAGATAAAGATATACTGGACCATTGTGACATGGACAATGGTGTAAATATTGAAGAAAAAGTTTCAAGATAATACATGGTTAACTAAGGCTATGGAGAAAGTATGATATTTTCTTTAGTTACACAATCGTACTCTGTCAAATTTTACTAGTGACTTAAGTGCTGTATTGTGTAACCATAACATTCTGATCACGTAGTTTGTTGTTTTTTTTGTAGTAACTAATGCATTGCTCATTCGGGATAGATTGTGGCTAGGGTTACCATATGTCTGTATTTTCCCGGACGTGTCCGGCTTTTTAGTTGTTAATCGCCATCCGGGAGGATTTTTTAAATATATAAAAACATTCTTATTTTCTGGATGTTATGATAACCCTACCCTCTCCTCTTGGGGTGTCAGCTTGCTGCAGCCTGTGGATTGCAACTTCCCTGCCCCCCCCCCCCCAGTGCGCTGCAACCCCAAGGCTAGGAGCGGTGGCGTCTCTGCAGCCAGCTGCAGGTGGGGAGACCCGTGGCTGCTTCTCCCTCCTCTGAGCATCCCCTGCGGCTCTGGCAGAGCCTTACTCACCCTCCTTCGCCCCGGCTGTGCAAGGAGCCCCCCTGCCAGCGGTCCATGCAGCCAGGACTGCCTCCCCCTCCCCCCCCACGGAGCCGCTGGCCGGGGGGAGGGTCCCGGCACAGGGGACAGTTTCTCAGTGCACGGCGGTGGCTCCCGGGAGCCCTCCCCCCTGGGAAGGGCCCGTGCTGCAGCGCCTCCCGCAGCCACCCGGCCTGAGCTGCCACAGCCTCGCCGAGTCCAGCTGGTAGCGCGGTGGAGGCCCCCCTGAGCCAGGGGGCAAGGCCTAGGCCACGCACGCAGCACTTCTCTGCTCCAGCCTGGCCAAAGTGGGAGCCCGCGGTTGGGATGCAGCCTTGCAGGTGGGAGCGCGTTGGGGCTGGGATGCCCAGCTCGGGGGCAGGCCTGGGGCCCGAAGCAACTTCCTGCCCCCCCCCCCCCGGGCTCCGGCTGCTGCTGCGCAGGGGAAGCACCCAGCTCGGGGCGCATGGGCTGGAGAGTGGCAGGAGCCGGGAAAGTTAGAGCCTGTGGAGGAGGCAGCTGTTTTGGGTGGCTGGGAGGGAAGGGGGAGGAGGGAGAATGTGGCGCGATCAGGGGAGGAAGTGGGGCCGGGGCGTGGATTTGGGGAAGTGGTCCAATGGGGTAGGGACTTTGGGGAGGGGTTGGAATGGGGGCGGAGTTTGGGCGGGGCCGGGGGCCTCCTTGGAGTGTCCTCATTTTTTCAATGTTCAAATATGGTAACCCTAATTGTGGCTTTCAGATAGAATCTTGCATCGAGGGTGCTACACTGCCACACCACGGTTGGGGGGAGCATTGCACTTAGAGAAAATATGCCAACTGATATCACTGTACAGAAAATGTTGCAATGCTCTACCCCAAAAAAATAAAAAGGTGGTGGATGATCATGTTTGTTATTGTCTGTGACACTGGGCATCCCCAGCATTGTCAATCTCCAGCATTTAAAAATCCTGAGTCAGGCCCCAAAAATTATGAGAGAGTTGAAATCTCATGTTTTTAACCAAATAATAAATTTAGCATTCTTTTCATTTGCCTTCTGTTTTGAGGGGCCGTCACACTCAATGTTTTCAGACTTTTCTGCACAACCATAAGAGCTAGACAGTTACTTTTTTATTTTTAATGAAAGCTGAAAACCCCATATGCACACAACTCCAGGAGCTGGGGTTTAGGAAGAACGCCAAATGCTGCAAGATGTGATAAAATTGTGAGAGCTGGCAATACTGGGGTCACCGGATTGCAAAAGTTGAGGCACATCAGTGTTGTAGGTAGGTCTTAAACACAGTTTTATTTCAGCACCACAGCAGAAGGGCTTTTTCACCACAAAATATCTCCAGTTCTCCGTGGATCACTATAGAAATATTGAGAGTTCTAGTTCCTAGTCTCTTCTCCTCTATAGTGTTCAGCTCTGAAATCTGTCGAACAAAGTCCTTTCTGCCCAGATTCCAGGAAAATGGTCTCTCTCCCTGAGTGCTAGGGTTTCTCTTATGGCCCAAACTCTTCCTTTGAAAGGCCTCTTTCACTAGGGAGGCCCAGCTGTCAAGCCCATCCTCCCGATAAACAGCTTGTACAATCCATTCAGGGTGTAGTGTAGCAACTCCTTTTCTAATGATGTTTATTAATCATTTCCTCTCTTTTGTGGGAGAAGGACTGTATACATGCCGCAACAATGAGGCTAGAACAAGATCGGTTTGCTTTCTAGGGACTGTTATCGGTGAAGCAGGAGAAGGAAATCGAGATGAAAATGATGTTGACAAGAGGAGAATCTGTTCTGCAAAACACTTCTCCAGAGGGAGTGCCTGTCATTGAACAACAGTTACAGACGCTTAAGGAAACGTGGGCTTCTCTCTTGTCCTCTTGCATTCACTGTAAAAGGTAAAAAGAGATGTGAGTGGGGAATGGTAACAGAAGACAACACAGTTGAAAATATTAGCATTATCTCCAGAAGTTGTATGATTACAAGACAGGCAAAGCGGGTGAGGTAATAGCTTTCATTGGACCAAAATCTGTTGGTGAGAGAGACAATCTTTCAAGCTGCACAGAGCTCTTCTTCAGGTCTGGGAAAGGTGTTGTGTGTGTGTGTGTGTCACAGCTAAATGCAAAGTGGAACAGATATTTTAGCCTAAGTAGTGAGCACAATTCTAAGGGACCATTCAAAGTGAAGTGGCTAGTTAACACCCCTGTAGTCATAGGACAAAAAGGGGGGTTGTGAGATACAGATTGTTGTAATAAGCCGTAACTCAAGTGTCTTTATTAAGACCATGATTTTTATTAAAAATATTTTAAAAAGTAATAGTTGAATAAAAATCATGGTCTTAATAAAGACACTGTATTTATGGCTTGTGTTTAGTTGTGACACTCTTAGTACATTTCCCAGCCCTGAAGAAGAGCTCCTTGTAGCTCTCTCTCACCAACAGAAGTTGGTCCACTAAAAGTTACTACAATTCTAGTCTCAGGGCTTGTCTATGCAACAGATTAGTGCGCGGCAAGCCACGTTGTGAATCTACAGCGCACCAACTTGCCACGCTGTAACTTGCCATGTGGACACTACTGCAGGGCATTCTGGGACTCTTACTGCATGTATCCATACAGCGAGTTATTATGTGACAACTGGTGTGCTGTAGATTCACACCTTAGCTTGCCACACACTAATTCACTGTGTAAACAGGCCGTTATTGTTACCATTAAAAATGGACTCTGTATTAATAATTTGATTGTAAGCTTTATTTTCAGATATTTTAAGTTTCATTCAGTTATTTTAATCTCTCTGCTGTATGAAAATCATGGTATGAAATCCAAATAAAAGGGACATTAAGAAAATTAAGGGCAAAATCCTCCAAGATCCGGACTTCAGTAGAACTGTTTGGCACTAGGCACTTCTCAGGAGGTACTCATGACCTCAAAGGCTGGAACAATGTTATGTAAAATGTTATGATAGTAATTCCATCACTGTCAATGAGAGTCATGGTGATAATACTTAAATAGGAAATACAGAAAAATGCGGTCTGATATGGTGAGCATCACTAAATACAAACGTTTCCAAGTTTCAAACCAAGTTTCAACCAAGACTATTTGTCAGTAGATAGTGTCTGCTCCCTAATATGTGATAAGATATAAAGTAGGGTACTTGGAGTCAAGACTTACAGATTCTATTCCTTTATACCATGCTTTACCCATATATTTACTACAGCTAATGAACACATGATTGAGGGATATGCTGGGACTGCAAGCATCCTGTGTCCACCACTAATGTCCTTTACTGTCCCTTTTCAGATGTGAGCAAGTAGCTTCAGCATTGGTACCCTTCTATATATTAGCCAGCCAAGATCTGTAGCAGACCACAGTTTCTTGCAATTTTTCGTAGGGCAGTTCAGCATATTACATGTCTCCTTTCGTTCTGTCCCCCTAAAAAACATAAAGCTTGAATGACTGTTTATTGCCTTATCTCATTGCTAGAATAACATGAGATACTGAATATCAACTGATATGTATTTTTAAATTGTAGTCAGCTGGACGGAGCACTGTCGAAGTGGACAAGTTACCAGGATGATGTTCGTAAATTTTCCAGCTGGATGGACAAAGTAGAAGCGAGCATGAATGCTTCTGAGAGACAGTGTGCAGAGCTGAGGGAAAAAACAGCTGTCCTCAGCAAAGCAAGGGTTTGTTTACTGTTACTATATTCTTAAGAAAAATCCTCCTTGGTTGTATGAGTAATAGTTTTATTGTATGTTACAATGGAATAAAAATTACGATGATGTCTAAACAGACAGATACAAATGTTTGATACCTAGATGCTACCCTGGTGTACGCACTAGAAATCTGGCAGATAGCTGTTCAGATTGAAGTCCTGTTTCCTCATTAAAATCTGCTGCAGCAGCCATTAATTTCGGGGGGGGGGGGGAGAACAGTACTATAAACCATACTAGACAGGAAATCTATCCATGATAGGGTGAAGTTCAAATTTTGGCCATCGGACTTAAAAAAAAAAAAAAAAAAAGCCATAGAGATAAATCTTCAAGTTTATATTCTCATCATTCTCTCATATTCTTGTGCAAAATGGCACAATATGCTACCAAATTAGAATGGATATGTTTTATTTCACAGCATTGCTTCGGTGCTGGTGTATATAACTACACAGAGTGCTGGGCAACAATGAATCAGACCCATTCTGCATTATAGTCATACATTGCATGTAGTTAAGTAATAATGTGTTTTTGAGTCAGACATTTGATTGAAGTAAATAGCCATTTAAAGGAGTTAAGGGCCCAAAGTGAAGCCTCAGGTGCTTGATCCAGGTGGTTATTAATTGCCATGCAGTGTCATTATTGCAGTTACTTCTCCAGTGAAGTGTTATGTTAGATAGTTTCTTACACACATGCACACCCTTAACCACTTTAATATCTGAGTGCTTTTGAGTAGTGCATTAAGCAATGTGGCTAACATCTGACTGTGATTCATTCCCATTTTCATCCTCTCCGAAGGGAGAGAGGGGTATGTGCAGTAGAGTT
Organism: Trachemys scripta elegans; assembly: GCF_013100865.1. Classification (NCBI taxonomy): domain Eukaryota; kingdom Metazoa; phylum Chordata; order Testudines; family Emydidae; genus Trachemys; species Trachemys scripta. The sequence continues at coordinate 92,418,974 of NC_048300.1, forward strand.
CTATTTTGATAGTGATCTCTGGCTTTGGTTTTTTTCCTAATGCAAACACTGCTATGTGTTTGAGAGAAATAGTAAGGTGGAAGAAATTAGTCTTGCACTTGGAGGAACCTGAACCATAATAAATTAAATGGGCACAATTCCACTATCACTTAGGCCTCTGCAGACCTATTGAGAGCAGAATCTGTAAGTATCTAAGCAACAAACAGACCAAAAAAACCACACTAATTACCTTACAAACACGCTGCCTCTGGACTTGTTTGAATATTGATCATTAGTAAACCTGTCCATTTACTCTCTGTTATGCAGTTACTCAGTGAAGAAGTGTTGAGTCACAACAGCCTACTAGAGACTATTGAAGCAAAAGGCACTGGCATGACTGAGCATTATGTAACCCAGCTTGAACTCCAGGACCTCCAAGAACGATACAGGTTCCTCAAAGACAGGACAATGGTACAGTTTATCTTGGCAGTACTCCAATGTTTTTCTTTGAGTTTGGGGTGGAGGGAGAGAGGGCTTGTTTGTGTTTGTTTTATTTCAGAATTTTTTAATGTGTATAATTTGGAGGGCAGATTTAATATATCTTGCTATTTTGAATTCAAAAGCAAAACTCTCATTGACTTTAGTACAGCTAGGATTTCGCCCAACAGGACCAAAAGCTTAGAAACATCAGTGCAAATACAAAGAAGGATTTTTGTTTGACCATGAATGCATGTCATACAGCAAATGTAAACACTAGACAAACTGTTAAGTAATTCACCAAGGGCCTAATTTTACAAACAGTTACTACTACATATAGTGCTTATTACTGGGCTGAGTCCCATTGACTTCTATGTCATATGACCCCTCAGAGTAAGTGCTACACTCAGTGGTAAGTGCTGGCGGGTTCCAGCACTAGCCCAGAAAGGATTCTGGAAAGTTTTGTGTCACAGACTGATGAAGGCTGAAGCAGTTTTAATACACTATCTTACAAAATCATGAACTTTTGAAAATTATGTGTACTTGCAGAAACCCTTCTGCAGTCGTGCCACATTGGGCTGTGGTTTTGTCGCATCTGATTTAAAAAAAAAAAAAATAACCAGTGAGGGCCTGGACAAAATTTGGATGGGAAACCCAGGTGCAATAATAGTGTTGAGATTCTCAATCAGTCCTGAAGCAGTAGTCCAGCATAATGCTTGGGTCATTATCTTTTACATGAGATGTAAAAATGAAGCCTAACCCTCTTGTAGTCAGCAAAGATCTAATGCCACATCTAGTAAGCATGGGACTTAACCTTAGTGTCCTGATGAAATTCCTCTGCTGGTAATTACAGAATTCCCCCTGCAGTTTCAGTTGCAGATAATCTTTTAGTATTGCCCCCGAAAACACCATTCTGTAATGTTGCTGACCATATGATGGCTATGGTGGTGTGCCCCAGATACGGCAGTACCTTTGGGCCAGATTGTGAAATCAGAGGGACTACTCATGAAAGTGATTGTTTATCAGTGTAAGTATAAGGTTCACAGTCTAGTTCTTAGTGATCAGCAAAGTCATCTTTAGATATAGCAAAACACTCTGAGATTCTCCATAATGAACACTATTATATACTCTAAATACTATTATTGTATGTAGTTGACAAGAGTCTGAATTCCTGAAAAGAAAATGGTCCAGATTCTGAGCTCACACTTATGGCAATAAGGAATAGTTCCAATTAAGTCACTGGAGTTGTGCTAATTTAAAAACCAAAGTAAATGAAATAAAAAAATCAGGCCCATTGTTACTGTTAATCAATGCTTTAACTATAAGTGGTCTCAAACCAAAAAGAGCAGATCCAAATAGTCTCAAATTGAGCCAAAGTTCCCATCTGAATCTACATCTCTATCTTCATAGATGTCCCCCTCTTTCTGTAATTACACAAACCATCCCCCTGAATCTAGACCCCCTGAACTTTGGGAAAGCAGCTCTAGATCCAACTTTGTATTCCATTTCTAGGATTTATAACTTACAATACTTAGTCCTGCCTTGAGTGCAGAGGACTGTACTAGATGACCGCTCGAGGTCCCTTCCAGTTCTATGTTTCTATGATTCTGTAATCTCTTAACTGGCTGTGGCTCTAATGGAGTATTTTTAACAAACAGGAGGCTGTAAGCAAATCTGAGAAACTGCTTCACTTACATCATGAGTACCAAAGAAAACTGAAGGCCTTTGAAATATGGCTGGAAAAAGAACAGGAAAAACTTGAATGTTTATCATATCTTGAAGGTGATGCTCAGACACATGAGTCAACACTCCGGGACCTACAGGTATAGTATGTGTGGCATGGCACCCAATCTAAATGAATCCCACTTGTAAAATACAATAACAATAATGGCATGACAGAGAGGTTGTATTCCTTGTTTATCTGGGGGGGGGGATTAATGCACAGTAATGCAATTATTTTGCTGTTGTTTTTTAAAACACGTTCTAGACATGCAAAAGACTTACAGACCTTGATTTTACAAGTGGACTTCATCAGGTCCTCCCATTTGCAGGCACAAATAATGACATTTACTTTGTCCAACAACTTGATTTCTGGATACAAATGAGAAGTCTATATGTCACCCATTGTATTGGTGCAAAATGAGAGTGAAATCCTGACTGCAATGAAATCAATGGCAAAAATCCCATTCACTTCAAAGGGACAAGCAATTCACCTCCAGCCTACTAGTTCATCTTAAGAACATAAGAACAGCCATACTGGGTCAGACCAATGGTCCATCTCACCCAGTATCCTGTTTTCTGACAGTGGCCAATACCAGGTGTTTGAGAGTGAATGAACAGAACAGAGCAATTATCGTGTGATCCATCCTCTGTTGTCCAATCCCAGCTTCTGGCAGTTGGAGGTTTCGAGATGCCCAGAGCATGGGGTCACATCCTTGACCATCTTGGCTAATAGGTTCACAAATGGCTATCCTACAATGAACTTATTTAATTTTTTTTTTAACCCAGTTAGACTTTTGGCTTTCACAGCATCCCATGGCAATGAGTTCCACAGGTTGACTGTGTTGTGTGAAGAAGTACTTCCTTTTGTTTGTTTGTAAACCTGATGCCTATCAATTTCATTGGGTGACCCTTAGTTCTTGTGTTACGGGAAGGTGTAAATAACACTTTACTCTTCTGTTTCTCCACACCATTCATGATTTTATAGACCTTTATGATATCCATCTCCCTTAGTTGTTTCTTTTTCTAAGCTGAACACTATCAGTCTCTTTAATTTCTCCTCATATGGAAGCTGTTCGATACCCCTCATCATTTTCATTGTCCTATTCTGCACCTTTTCTAATTCTAATATATCTTTTTTGAGATGGGGAAACCAGTACTGCATGCAGTATTCAAGATGTGGGCACACCATGGATTTATATAGCCTCATTACAATGTTTTCTGTTTTATCATCTATCCCTTTCCTAATAGTTCCTAACATTGTTAGCTTTTTTGACTGCTGTTGCACATTAAGCAGATGTTTACAGAGAACTATTTATGATGACTCCAAGATCTCTTTCTTGAGTGGTAACATCTAGTTTAGACCCCATCATTTTGTATGTATTGTACGGATTATTTTTTCCAATATACATTTGCACTTTTCAATATTGACTTTCATCTGCCGTTTTGTTGCCCGGTCACCCAGTTTTGTGTGATCCCTTTGTAACTCTTTGTAATCAGTTGTGGACTTAACTATCTTTAGTAAATTTGTATGGTCTGCAAATTGAGTTACCTCACTGTTCACCCCCTTTTCCATATTATTTATGAATAAGTTGACCAGAACAGGTCCTAGATCCTTGAGAGACCCTACTACTTACTTCTTTCCATTGTGAAAACTGACCATTTAGTCCTATCCTTTGTTTCTTATGTTTTAAGCAGTTACTGATTGATGAGAGGACCTTCCCTCTTATCCCATGACTGCTTAGTTTGGTGAAGAGCCTCTGGTGTGGGACCTTGTAAAAGGCTTTCTGAAGGTTCAAGTACACTGGGGATCCCCCTTGTCCACGTGCTTATTGACATCCTCAAATAATGTTGTTATAGAGTGGTGAGGCATGATTTTCCTTTAAAATAGCCATGTTGACTCTTCCCCAACATATTGTGATTCATCAAAGGCTTTCTTCAGTTTCTTACAGTTCCTTTTTATGGCTCTGACTATATTATTGTTGTTATTGGTACTACTATTTTATTTAAATATGCAGTGGAAGTAGAGCAAAAATATCAAGTAAAACCTAGTATTTTCAGCTGAGTCATTTTTAGAGTTTCAGGGGTAGTTTGAACTCAGAACTCAAAGAATCAATGTATTCATGAACCAAAACTGGCAAAGTGGATCACACAAACCACTGCAAACTGAAACCGGTAAGTTTTGTAGAGCTCTAGATATAGTGTGCTTTGGGCTTGTTAATTGATTTACATTTTGCACAAGGACTCTTGTATGAGGTCTTTGCTGCCCAACTAGTGCACTCAGTCCTGGTGCCTTTAAACTCCTGTTTAAAATCCTGTTGACTTTTAGGGATTGAGTTTTGTGACTTCCAGTTGACCCCATATATCAGCCCATAAGACCACAGTCACACAAAACTTTTGCAGTTTTGCAGACTGCAGTAAATCTGGCCTGAATTTAAGTCTTTAAAAAGAAAACTTTGTACAACTCTCAGTCTACAATATAGTCAACAGTATTACAGTAAAGTACAGTCAGGTTCTAAAAGCCAGAACTGAAGAGATCTGAAGAGGAAACGTGATAGTATGGATTTATTTCAGCTGATTAAGAGAAAAGTTGTATCATATTAGAGAGTATTTTGTTCATTGAGTTTAAGTCTTTCATGACTTAGCAACTGAGTGAGAGAGGTTTTTTTTGTAGTCCTGTTCTTGACATAGCAATAACACAAAAGGGCTATACAGTATTAATCAAATATAACATATTTATGAAGTTGGTGGGGCAATTTGTGATGAAGGTCTGCAAATGTGAAATACCCACTATCTTACACATGATTTTTTTAAAGGATTAAAGTCGGTGTGGATATGCGTATATATCTCTCTACAAAACTATACTTTTAAAAATATTTACATGGAAGGAAAGTTTCTTAAAATTAAGGATGGGATCTTTGTTCCGTAGCAATAAATGTGAAAAGAAGTATAAGTTTCAGGCTGCTGTGCTCTTCTCTTGTGCAATGTTTGAACAGATGGTCCCTTCTTGGCTTTTTTATTAAAGCCATTTTCATTCTGTTCTGGAATGAACAGCAAACACCCAAGTGTCTCTTCTGTTTCAAATATCTTCATCAGAACTGGGGACCGTCATACTCTGTAATTTGGTTAGTCCATTTTGGTATCAAATGGATTTATGACAAGCCTGAGTTGCACAGTCTCAAAATAAAACCAGACTGGCTTCATACCCTGGAGGAGAAAGTTAATATCAGGACCGGGCAACAGTCTAACAGAGTAAAAACCAGCAGGTTGTAATGCTTAACTATAAAGGATGCTGAGAATTTGTTTGTAATTGTATGTGAAATATTTACAGGGATATTTATTACTAAAAAATCTGGGCCATAAATCTCCTCCAAACCAGCTGTTTCCTGATTTTGTATACCTTTTTTTTAATCAACTATTTAAAATGTGGTTCCCTTTGTGGCTTTTAGCTACATAGGGCAAAAATAAGCATCCAGCTAAGAGCAATGGAAAACAGGTCCAGGAATCTAATGAAACAGATTTGTTTTTAAAAGTTACCACATTTGCAAGCAAGTAGTGTGCTGGCTGCCAGCCTGAAAGCCTTGAGTTCAAGGATGTGCTGAATTGGCTCAGGGATCCCAAGTGCCCATGCCAGCAAAGATGACATATGTTTTGGAAGTGCTGATAAGCTCAGCAGCTAAGGGAGGAACATACAGCACATTTTGGCCATAAATATATCCCTTAATTCATTGAGCAACACTCGTGATCATGTTAGAAAAAAAAAATCACTCTGCCAGGCTGTGTTAAGGTGTTCACGACCAGACTACCACTGAGGTGGTATAGGGTACTCAACTTTAAATACACTGGGTGATGTCGTGGCTCCACTGAAGTCAAAGGGAGTTTTGCCACTGACTTCAAAGGAGCTAGGGTTTTATCTACTCTGCAAAACATGATTACCACTGTTAGTGTAAAACATGTAAACAAGTTATCCCTGTAATTGTAAACTTGCAGGAACTACAGGTCAGTTGTGCAGAGGGACAGGCATTACTAAATGCAGCGCTCCATGGCAGGGAGGACGTGATACCTTGGGGCATACCCCAGATAGAAGACAGAGCACTGGAGTCCATGCGACAGGATTGGCAAGTTTACCAGCACAGGCTTTCTGAGGCCAGGACCCAGCTAAACACTACTCTAAACAGACTGAGGTTAATGGAGAAAAAGTTTCAGAAGGTAGATGACTGGCTTAAGACCCTGGAGGAGAAAGTTAATATCAGGACTGGCCGGCAGTCTGACAGAGCAACAAAGGAGATGCAACTACAGCAAATGAAGGTAATCACTGTCCATCTGTTTGAGAAACCCTGTATATACACCTCTACCCCGATATAACGCGACCCGATATAACTTGATTTCTGATATAACGCGGTAAAGCAGTGCTCCGGGGGGGGGGCGGGGCTGCGCACTCCGGCAGATCAAAGCAAGTTTGATATAACGCGGTTTCACCTATAACACAGTAAGATTTTTTTTTTTTTTTTTTTTTTTTTTTTTTGGTTCCCAAGGACAGTGTTATATTGAGGTAGAGGTGTATCACACATGGTTTATACATTACAGTGTAGTTCTACGATGAAAAATGACGGTAAATATGACATTGCCATTGCCTTTTAGGGAGTCCAAATCAAACTTGCTCCGCTTACAGGTGAAGAGATGATTTTGCCAGAGCTGTAATCTCAGTGTGGGATCTGAAATTCAATTGGCCTGTGGAGTGCACAGGCACAACTGAGAAAAGAGTTTGGTCCTGGACCTGGAATCTATTCAATCCTTTTCTTGATGAGGGAACCAGAATTGAATCCAGTGCACTCTCTCATGGCTGTGCTGAGTGTCTCTGCCTTGCTGACCAGACTACATTTCCAGTGTTAAGACACATAGTTGTAATCACATACACTTGATAATGTCTGTCTTCTTTGTCTCAGAAGTGGCATGAAGAAATAACAATCTACAAAGATGATGTTGAGGAAGTTGGGGTATTAGCTCAGCAAATCCTGGAGGAAAGTCATACTACCAGTAGAATGGGAAATCAAGCTACCCAGCTCACTTCTCGGTACCAAGCTCTTATCCTTCATGTACTGGTAAGTAATGGAAATTAATTCATTATAATATTATGCAATGTCAGCAAAGGGGGAGACACAGGTAGGTATTATTTATTGGGCACGGTTAGCACAAATTATTCATTGATGTAGAATCCTCAATCATATAATGTGCACATACAAGAACCCTCCCCTCTAGATTTCAGTGGGCTAGATGGATCAGGGCATTGTTAATAGGAAACAGACCTTTCAGCCAACTTCTGCAGTAATCATAAATTGTCATCATGTCATGGGTGTTTAGCAATCTGTGTGAAATGTGTTGGTGTCATATTCTGTTTTCTTATGGACAGTTTGTGTAAGTTATCTACATCACAAAAAATCATCACAGGGGATACCGACTGATGCCTCTCTTGGCTGTCCCAGCAGACAAGTTGAGGGTTCAGTGTGCATGGACACTGAATGAATTTTAGAGAAGTGCCTTCATGTTGTCATGGAGGAGGCACATTGGTGAGGCGTTGTGGGAAAACTTGAACTGGCAAGGTCCATTCTGCAGATCACTTCAGATTATGGTACTTTCAATCTGACACCTCTCACAGTCACTAAGGGTACATCTACACTTAAAACGCTGCAGCAGCGGCATAGCTGCACCACTTCAGCGCTTCAGTGAAGATGCTACCTATGCCGACAGGATAGGGTGACCAGACAGTAAGTGTGAAAAATCGGGACGGGGTAGGGGGTAATAGGAGCCTATATAAGAGAGAGCCTGAAATATCGGGACTGTCCCTATAAAATTGGGACATCTGGTCACCCTATGATAGGAGAGCTTCTCTTGTAGGGATAGGTACCCCAGCACCCCAAGAGGCGATAGCTATGTCAGTGGGAGAATTACCCCCATCAACCTAGAACTGTCTACACTGGGGGTTAGGTCAGTTTAACTGTAATTGCTCAGGGTGTGTATGTTTCACCTACGTAATTTCCTAGTGTAAATCAGGCCTAAATTCACTTAAAAATATAAAATAGAATTTTATCACCTGTACCTTCCTGCTTTAGTGCTAAAGTATTACTCCATTTTAACATTGGTGATTGCTATACACACACATTGAGAAGAGAATACAGAAAACCCCCATGAGAACAATTATCTGGTGGCTATGACAGGAATTAATTACAAGTCAATGAACTTAGTAAATTGATTATTCTTTCATAAAATAGTATTTTGTTGCTTTTATTAAACATTCTTTTGTCAAGAAATGCACAATGATACGCATTTCACTTTCTGTTTCCAACATTTGTTTAAAGGAACAAATAAAGTTCCTGGAAGAAGAGATTCGAAGTATGGAGGAGTCAGAATTAGCTTTCTGCACTTACACAGATTGGTATGGAGCCACTAGTCAGAACTTTAAAAATGTGATAACCAAGACTGATGTAGTGGATAAAACAGCCATGGAGAAGAAAATGCAGAAACTGGAGGTATGTACAGTACACCTGAACTTGGGATTTGTTAGTCATTTTTCTTCATGCGTTAAGTCACATACACTAGTCCACATTTAATGGTATACTCACAATTACTCAGAATTCTGATTCCAACAGTCCAGAGTAGTTAGCAGCATAGAGAGCATTGGGTGTAAAATTTGATGTTCTCCTAGTGTGTGGAGTTCGATGACATTGGATGAATAGTTTGGTAACTCTTCATAGTGAAATTCATGGATAATGCCAAATGGTATAATCCCACTCTTCTAATAGAGGGTGTTTATATTTTGATTTAGTTTAAAATAAAAAGAACAGGAGTACTTGTAACTTATTTGTTAATCTCTAAGGTGCCACAAGTACTCCTGTTCTTTTTGAGGATACAGACTAACACGGCTGCTACTCTGAAACCTTTAAAATAAAAGACACCCAAACGATCATGTGATATAAATTTTATTGTAGAAATGGATTGTGGGGAGCAAATCTCTTCCTTTCCTCCCACTGAACTAACCCAGTGGTAAAACTCACACTTTACCTCAGAGTTGTGAATGAATTCCTCTGTCTCCTTGCAATATTTAAACCTACTGTGACAAAGAACAGTTTTCAACTATTCCATATTATCTTGTGCACTTTGTATTTGACAAACTCCGTAAATAAAATTTCCTAGTTCAACTCCTGAAATTTCACCACCACTGGCTGATTTCTATTTTGTGGTTTTAAAACATTGTCTCTTTAAATTAATGAAAGCTTTAATTCCTTTCTGAGATGCACACTGTTTTGTTTTTCCAGCTAGCCCTACTTAATAAGCAGTGGAGAATGAAGAATTATATTTTCTTGTATCTGTTCCACTTAAGCCAGCCTTTGAAATATTGACCTAAGTGATAAAACATATAGTAGTCACACTACATCTACTGTCCACATTCATTGTATTGCAATAAAACAGTACAGTGAATTTGAATTGTTTAGTTATCTGTTTTAAAGTGAATTTCTTGATTTATGAAAAGTGATGAGCTGATAGTCTTGGAGAGAGAAGTCCAGATCCTCACTTGACAATATTGTGTTGAATTACAGCATGAACAGCACAAGTGCAAGCTTCTCCACACTTCCCTGCTCAATCTCTTTGGCCTCAGTAGTTTGAAAAAGACATTGCTACTAGCATCTCTTTGTTTTCCTTTGTTTTAATTTTGATGTCAAAGGGATAAAGACTCCATCTACTTTCTCTGTTAATCTCCATATTTTTCTTTACAGCTTCTTTTGAGTGACATGGATGTAGGCCACAATTTGCTGAAATCTGCCCGTGAGAAAGGTGACCGGGCTATTAAATACATGGAAGGAAATAAAGCTGACCAGTTAAGGAAAGAGATCAGTGATTACATGGAGCAGCTTGAAGAGCTGGCCAGCTCTATCAGGAAGGAGCATATGACCTTAGAGAAGTGTCTCCAGTTGTCAAAGGAATTCTCAGACAAGTACAAGGCACAGACTCAGTGGCTTACAGAGTACCAAGCCATATTGCGCACACAAGTGGAGCCCAAAACTGAATTCTATGAGAAGAAGGCCCAATTATCCAAATACAAGGTAAGAATTGATGCTGTGACTCCATCATATGAATGAAGTTTTGAGCTAGAAGTCCTTGAGGTCCAGTTTTCAGCTGTGGGAGCCTTAATAGATTCCATGCGATCCCTCATCTGGATGCTCAAATCATAAATGTATAGTGTCCATGCCATAATAAGTCTTCCATGTTTGAAGGTTACCCACCTGGGGCCGATTTTTGTTCTCATTTACATAGAATAGAATAAGTATGGAGTAACTCCACTGATAGCAACAGTTATTCTGGGTCTACACTAGTTTAAGTGACAATAGAATTTGACCTGCAGTGTTCTGGAACTTTTCTGTCACTGCTGACATTGCCTCCTTATGCTTTTGGTTTTTTTGCTATATTTAAGTTTGCTATATAATGGAAAATAGGTTGTAGTACTACACCTCTACCAATATAACTCTGTCCTCGGGAGCCAAAAAATCTTACCGCGTTATAGGTGAAACCGCATTATATTGAACTTGCTTTGATCCACCGGAGTGCACAGCCCCGCCCCCCCCGGAGCGCTGCTTTACCGCATTCTATCCGACTTCGTGTTATATCGGGGTAGATGTGTATTTATAGTACAATTTACCACAAAGATCATGAGAATTAACCTGAAAACTGAGGCCCAGATTCAGAGGTGACATAAATGATGGTGTAAATTTTATGGTGGTAACTCATAGAAGTTGTTATAGTTTTAAACACTGTGGGGAATGGAAGGGCAAGGATGTAGCAGTGAAAGCAACTAATAGGAGGGTGAAAAGGAAATCAAGAGACCTCTAATTAGTGCTTTTCTGACTACACAGTGCCACCTCCGTGTGTAAATTACACGTATAACATGTGTAAGTTACACATTTTCCTAATTTAGCTTCCCCTACTTAGCTTCCCCTACTCAGCATCTAAACTACACACTTTCTGTTGCATCTTTCCTTTGTATTCCTAAAGTGCATATGTTTTCAGCTAGCAATAGATGGTAATATAGATAATGTACTGCATACTGTTATTTGTATTGCCTCTGATTTTAACTCTGAATATTGAAGGAATGAGAACTCCTTCTCATCAGTCTACCAGCTTTATAGGTGTAATGACACAATGAATTGAGCCAAATTTTGTTCTTCAATATACTAAAGTCAGTGGGGTTACTCTGGATTTATGCTGATGTAGCTGAAAGCAGAATTTGGCCACGCCACACATTTGGCTAATTTAAAATACCTGTTGATTTATTAAATGGTCTGAAAAATTCCAGCCTGTCTTGGTCTGAGATAAAAGATGCACAATTCAGAACTCTTCTGAGATGCGTTTTTTTTTTTTTTTTTTTTTTTTTTTATAAACTAAACCTGAACCTGAAAGTTCCAGTTCAGCTGACATGGGAGATTGTAGGCTTCATTGCTTTTAATTAATTTTAAAAAACATTTTAATTCTTAATATTTTTATAATAGTTTTAGAGAGACAGGATGGGTGAGGAAATATCTTTTATTGGACCAATGTCTGTTGGTGAGAGACACAAGGTTTTGAGCTTACCCAGAGCCCTTCTTCAGGTCTGGGAAACATACTCAGGGTATGTCTACACTTAAAATGCTACAGTGGAACAGAGAGGGATTCTCCTATCGGTATAGATAATCCATCTCCCTGAGAGGCAAGAGCTAGGTTAATGGAAAAATTCTTCCATCTACCTAGCACTGTCTAAATGAGGACTTAGGTAGGTTTAACAGTGCCGCATTAGGGTGTGGATTTTTCACATCCTTGACAGAGATTGGTTTTACTATTTAATTTTCTACTATTGATCAGTCCATAAAGTAGTGGAACAGATTGTTTATCACAGTAGTTACACATATTTCGAGAGACCATTCCAGGTGAAGTGGCTTGTTAATACCCCTTCAGTCATAGGAAGGGAAGGAAGGGAGAGCGAAAAAAAGGCAGTTGGTGTGGGTTATAGACTGTTATAATGGGCCATAAATCATGTTCAGTCCATGATTTTTAGTGTCTAGCAAAGTTACAAAGTTAAGCTCCCAGGCTCATCTTTTGAAAGTGTTGTACAGTTTTTCTTTGAGAAGAAGGACTAAGAGGTCAGATAAAGAGTGATAGTTTTGTGAAAAATGTTCGCCCACAGGTGATAAGGGTGTTTCTGTCTATTATCATTTTCCTGTGAGTTTATTCGAGAGTGTAATGAATGTGATTTCACCCACATAGTTACTGGGGTATGTCAGGCACTGGATGATGTGCACCACATGCTGTGATAGGTATGACCCATGGATCCTGAATGGTGTGTTGTCGGTGGTTTTTGATCATTGTCGTAGCGGAGAGATGTCTACAGGTTTTGCATCTGTTGTTCTGGCAGGGTCTGAGTATGTTTCCCAGACCTGAGGAAGAGCATTATGTAAGTTCAAAAGTTTCTCACCAAGTTGGTCCAATAAAAGATATTATCTCACCTTATGTCTCTAATATACAACATGGTTACAATAACATTGCAGACAAAAATAGTTTTTTTTTTAACATTTACCATTGTACCAAAATAATAACTCTCCAAAAATAAAAATTGCAACAACAATACCAATCACCCACCTTAGTGTCTTTGTAACACACCCCACAGGGCTGCAGATGTTGCTTGCGAGTCTCAGGCATCACTATGAGTATGAGGAAGCCAATATCTGACAGCACGTGCACACACTGTGATTGTGTCATTTGTTATTTCTAAAAAGGCAGGAATAAGGGGACAGTTGACCAGATCGTGTCCCTTTGTAGAGATTCCCCTTGTATCATCCCATTAAGGGGGTTGGAGTTTATCTCCTGAAAAGGCAGTGAGGTCGATCCCCAAACCTGCAGATTATAGCCATATGCTCAGAGGCACTCTGTCTCTGCACCAGCTCTGGCCTCTAGCACTTGCCCTCTTCCACACACGTGCTCAGTAGCTTATTGTAGCTGCCCCCAGAATTCCTGAGGGGGCTCCAAGGAAAAAATAATACAGCCCTGGGGGCTGGTTGAGGAAGGATGGTGCCACAGAGGTGGCTGCGTCCTCTACTGTATGAGAAGGGGTAGATCCATGATTAGAGGGGACCCTCTGAGCCTGGAATTTAAGGGACGTGATCTTACCATATTCTATTTACAGTATATTTTTTCACTATAATGCTTGCACTTGTAGTCAATACAACAGACGGTGCTGTCCCATGAGCCTTCGATAAAATCAGTGACTGAAAAAGGAGAAGCCCTTCTTGAACTTGTGCATGACGTTACTTTAGGGGACAAAATTCAGAAACTTCAGGCCAATTACCAGGAACTCTGCAATGCGGCAAAGGTAAAAGGAATCAGCAAGGGGGCTGTGGGATCCTTTCATGTCACTAACGTACAATATGAGAAATGTTTTTTCCAGTTTAAAGAGTTGAGGTTTTTTTCCTGTGGGTGGCATTTCATCCCAAGGCAGAGGGCTAGCAGAAGCCCCCTTTATGTGGGGCTTACAAGGTTCATTGAGTCTCATGTGAGCTCTCTGCAGTGAGGTGAATTATTACCTACATAGCGCCGACTCCGTGGGTGCTCTGGGGCTGGAGTACCGATGGGGAAAAGTTAGTGGGTGCTCTGCATCCACCAGCAGCCAAGCTCCCCTCCCTACCCCATCTCACCGCCGCCTCCACGGAGTGCGCTGCATCTCCACTCCTCCGCCTATCTCCCAGCACTTGCCAAACAGCTGTAGCAAGCTCCGGGAGGGAGGGGGGAGGAGCAGGAACGTGGCCTGCTGGGGAAGACGCGGGGCCAAGGCGGGGATTTGGGGAAGGAGTCGGAATAGGGGGCGGAGTTGGGGTGGGGAATTTGGGGAAGGGGTTGGAATGGGGGTGGGAGGGGCGGGGCCAGGGGCAGAGGGGGTTAAGCATCCACTGGCACCAGTAGAAGTCGGTGCCTATGATTACCTACATAAATATTACAAGGAAAGCTCAAATGAGTATTGAGGTACTAGGGGAGAAGTCTCCTCTTGAAACTTACAGCTTAAAGGAGAGTTGTTAAAAGATATCAGTGACCACTCTGAACTTGAAGAATGGGCCAACTCTATCAGGAACGAGCATATGACCTTAGAGAAGTGTCTCCACTTAGCAAAGGAATTCTCAGACAAGAACAAGGCACAGACCTGTGTCTAATCATCTCATTGCATAAAAATAATTTCCTGAGTAAATGACACTTCAAAAGTAAAAATGTCCTTGAATTGCATCACCTTCTACAGTGTTCCTGCCAGAACTCACAAGCTAGGCATGGCTGAGATCACAAAGGAAAATTTAACTAATTAATTAAAATTACTTAAGTAATGAGTATATAATATTTTGAAAATGTAATGCTGATATATTATTCCTAAAGCTCTTAACAGGTGATGCCTCCAACAGTACTAAGCTACAGTAAAACTGTGTAGTGTCCCTTTTAATTGCTATTCCTCCTTCCCATGGCGGACGAAGAGAGAACCAAATTTGTGGATGTCTTTTTGTTTTGTTTTTGTTGTGTGAGTTATAATGATTTTTATTGTGTTAGATTTGTTGTTTGGCAACCTGGATGATTTCAACTCTAGCGTGTATACATAAATTTTAATAGAAAAAATCCACAGTAAAATATATTTTAAAAGGACACCATCAATTTAAAAGTAACATTCTTGTCTGTTACTTGTAATTATAGTAGACAAAATAACGTGTGCGATTATTGAAAGTGACAAGGATTAACTACATTTCAAGTTGTCACCCTTTTAAAAAAAAACTCAATTTTCTTTATCATTAATATTTTTGTACATTTTTTTTTTTTAAATTGGGCCCAACCCATACTGATGCAAGAAGTTCTTCTGATGTGTTCATTGTGGTCTAGCCATATAAGCACTACTCCTATGAAATAAATATTTTGCAGGATCAGTCTCTTAGTAACTTTTCAGGTTTCAAAGCAACTTTTGACGTACTTTCTCTTTAAAGTGTCTCTAAAATTGTATTTTGGTTTATATGATCCCACAGGCACATGCTGAAAGCTTGGAGGTGAAAGTAAAAGAGCATGAAGATTATAACAGTGACTTACAAGAAGTGGAAAAGTGGTTGTTACAGATGTCCAGCAGGCTGGTCACTCCTGACCTTATGGAGAGCAGCAGTGTAGAAATAATAACTCAGCAACTAGCCAACCACAAGGTAGGTCTTTGTGCTTGAACACAAGTAATTTACTCAGTAAAAATAAATATTACTCCAGCAATTCCCCATCTCAGTTCTGAAGCTGTAACTTTTTTATCCTCCTTTTCTGTACTTACTTGAATATCTGTAACATTGACTGGGTTAACAAGAATAACTTGATGCACTCACTGTCTACATCCAGATCAGTGTGTTTCTGATTCATGTCACCTTCAGTGAGCAGCAGTGACAACATGTGAAGGTTATGTATATGTGTCTGAATTTTGTATTAGAGTTTCTCTTGCATGCTGAGAAGAAATAGACCACAAGAGGCAGAGTAGGGCCCTCCTACCCCTGGGACACTACTGATTCCTGACTCTTGGGAGGACAAAAACCTCCTAGTTTTTAGAAGAGTTTATATTCTAATTCTCTTTTGTTATTAGGTTCTAAAATACCCTCAAATACTCTCATGGAAGGCATAATTATTGCTAGCAACCCACAGCTGTGGTTAGTACACACTGACGTTAAAGATTAGTCAAAATCCTTACCTCAAAATGCCTTCAAACTATGGGCCAGATAGTGATGTCCTAACTTACTTTTTGGTTAGTATGTTACTCCTTAAGTCGTTTCATTGTGTGAAATCTTTGTTCCCTTGAAGTCAATGGCATAATTCTTATTTACATCAATGGGGCCAGGATTTCATCCATTGTTCTTAATGGGACCACTTTTGGATCAATTACTGTCAACATCAAAATCTGACCTTAATATTAGATTTGACTTGGAAAAAGGGGTGATAAGCAGCAACAGAGAGGGACTGTTGACAAGAAAAAATGAAAGTTCCTCAATTTAGGACAAAGCACATCATGACATGCATCTGACGAATTTGTGGCATTCACCCACAAAAGCTCATGCTCCAATACATCTGTTAGAGAGTCCTGTGGCACCTTTAAGACTGTTGCTTTTTACAGATCCAGACTAACATGGCTACCCCTCTGATACTTCACATCATGTTGGTTCATTTAAGATGTTTGTAATATGTCTAGAGGATACCTATGTATGTGAATTTGCTGGATTCTGTTGATTAAGTGACAGCCTAGGATCTCTTGGGTGACAAAAGGCTTTAAGACCGATTGTACGGTCCAATAGCTGGAACATACGTTTTCTGATTAAATCTAATGACGAATACAATTAAGAAAAATATTCAAGCATATAATGAATTACTTTAAGAAGTCATCACTCAGAAGCGGTTTGACTATCAAAGTATTTCTTTATGGGTTCTTTAACTTTTTTTAGGCAATGATGGAAGAGATTGCAGGATTTGAAGACCATTTGAACAGCCTTAAAAATAAAGGTGACTATTTGATCAATCAATGTGCAGAACATCTTCAAGCAAAATTTAGGCAAAACACACAAACCCATCTACAGGGGACAAGAGACAGTTATTCAGCCATTTGTAGCACAGCTCAGAGAGTAAGTCTTTTTTTTTTTTCAACAATGTATATCAGATATAACTATAAACAACATGCTGGTTATGTACAGTATTGTAATAATTCTGTGCCGGATGAGAATAATGTATTAGAATTTCTGTAATAATTTGATGTTTCATGAAATTGTGTAAAAACTGACTCTACAGGTTACTAATGTAACTGTGCCACCATTCCTTATGCTAGAGATAAATTGATTAAAGTGGCCATTTTTTTTTTGCCATAATTTCTTCTCCACATAACCCCGGATTGACTTAAAATCCCTATTTACAAGGGTATACAAATTTATTAATATAAAATCAGGGAAACATGGTCTCCATCCAGAAAGGGACTGAGTTTTTTTTTTTTCTTTTTAATCAAATTTTAGAAAAAGCGTTTGACTATATTTATTTTTAAAGCATAAAGGTTAAGTTTGGCTAAATAAATAAAATCCACGTGTGTAGCTCCATGCAGTACATAATAAAAGGTGTTAAAAAGTACCTGAGGTCAAAGTTTTATTGAAGTTTATTTGTTTTGAGCAAGCTTAGGTTTAGATTCAGTCATACAGACCCAGATTCTGCAAACACTTGCCCACTTGCTTCACTTTACGCAGTATGAGTTATCCCACTGAAGTCAATGGAATTGTTCATAGTGTGTAAAGTGAAACATGTTGGTAATTCTTCACAGGATCGGGGCAGTAGTGAAGTCTGTTTCAACTCTTTAGAGTGAATTCACCCCTCTGAAGACAACCCTGTGTGGGGTCACCTTCATTGGGGTGAACTTCATTCTTAGTGCCAGCATTTTGGGAACATCCAGCACTAGCAACTGATGATGTGCTAGGAAATTCTATCTTCCCTGGCACAATAGAGGAGTCTTAACTGGGCCATCCTGTTGATCCAGTTAGCAGAAATGGCCATTTTCTTTAAAAAGGGGTGTGTGTATGCAGAAAAGTTGTCATAAAATGAAAATTAATGAATAAAGATACAAAAACAACCTAATAATCACTTCATTCCATCTCTGGTTTTTTCCCTCCTGAAATCTCTGGGCTACACGGTATCTGTTTCCTCCTCAAGTGTCCAAGGCACGGTGAGAGCATGAGGAGCTTTCCTCCCTCTTACACCCCTGACTGCACGGGACGAGACACCACTGCAGGGTTTGCTCTCACAAGACTCTACAGTGTTAGGGCTGCCAGTCTCCACAGGCAGTAGAACCATGGTCCTGCCTCTCTGTATGTGCCAGCAGATCTGACCAATCATAAAAAGGATTGTGCAATACATTCCATACGTCGATTTAACTAACTATGGCCTGGTAGGTTGCTCCAGAAAGCATAATGCCCCCCAGACCTCTGCATTGTCCCCACACACATAGATGGAGTTGTATCTACAAGGCATAACCAAGCCTTTATTTGAAAATGTCTCTATTAAAAGTCCAGAGCTTAAATTTTCAACACATAATTAAACATCACCGTACAAATTGACACTAGCCAAATGCTTTCCCATTAAGAAAAATGAATATTAACATGCCAAATAAGCAACAGTCATCGCCATTCAGAGTTATTAACCTAAACTCCCTGAAAAGTATGTGAAATTGCCTCATCCTATTCAATTAAGATATATTACATTGAAAAAATAAATATTTCTAGAATGTGATGAAGTTGAAGTAGAGAAACAGGATATTATGGATATTATAATAGACTGATTTAGAGTTTTTTAAAGCATCTGAAGTATGAATAAGATTAACGAATTTAACATGCACTAGGGAACTTCTAGTGCATGCCAGCAAGCTCCACCATGGGCCAGTTAGTGCACCATGGTTCAGACTAAGGCACCGGGTAGACAAGCCCTTAGTTTCTTTTGAAAATTTTACCTAATGTCTGAAAAATACAGCTTGGTTGGAGTTTGAGAGACCAGTATTTTATATTATCTTCAGTTTTTTATATCCGAGTCAGAAGTGTCAATGACCTTTTTATTCTAGGTGTACCAGAGTTTGGAACATGAACTCCAGAAGCATGTTAACCATCAGGATACTCTACAACAGTGTCAGGCTTGGCTCTCTACAGTTCAGCCAGAGTTAAAACCAAGCATGTGGCCACCTTTCAGCCTGGCAGATGCAGTTAAGCAGGTAAAAGTTGTGCACATGAGCGACATTTTGAGCAAACTGGGTTTATACACTCAATTACCCTTTTTGGTATGAATCCAAGTAAGTGCTTAATATAGCAGAAAACTGCCTCTGTGGCTCTTCACTCATGGAAACTTCAGAGCCTCACTGGCTACTCCCAGTTCCAAGTGTTAATTGTTCATGCACTAGGGGCAGCATAATGCAGTTTTAGGCACCATGCACCTACTCCATTCAAAGGGTATGTCTGCACTACGAAATTAGGTCAAATTTATAGAAGCCAGTTTTATAGATATCGGTTTTATACAGTCGATTGTGTGTCCCCCCCCCCCACATAAAATGCTCTAAGTGCATTAAGTCGGCGGACCGCGTCCACAGTACCGAGGCTAGCGTCTACTTCCGGAGCGTTGCACTGTGGGTAGCTATCCCAGTTCCCGCAGTCTCCACCGCCCATTGGAATTCTGGGTTGAGATCCCAATGCCTGATCATACAAAACAATGTCGCGGGGGGTTCTGGGTACATGTTGTCAGGCCCCTCCCCCTCTGTGAGAGCAATGGCAGACAATTGATTTGCGCCTTTTTACCTGGGTTACCTGTGCAGAGAACATACCACGGCAAGCATGGAGCCCGCTCAGTTCAGCTCAGCTCACCATCACCATATGTCATCTGGGTGCCGGCAGACATGGTACTGCATTGCTACACAGCAGCAGCTAATTGCCTTTTGGCAGTGGATGGTGCATTATGACTGGTATCCGTCATCGTCATACTCCTCAGTGAGTTCAATCAGAGGCACCCGGGAAAGTTCTTCAGCAGATTTCTCTAAGAAATACTGCACCAAACTTTCCACTCTGGGCATCTGATTCTTGACTATGATGGCTATTAGTCGTAGTACATCATTTTCTTCCAAGCACCCAGAAGATGACGATGGCTATCAGTCATGCTGCACCATCTGCTGCCAGCTTAAGATCTAAAAAATAGATGGACCAGATTTGTTCTGTATTCATTTGCTTTCCCCTCCCTCCGTGAAATCAACGGCTTGCTAAACCCAGGGTTTTGAGTTCAATCTTTGGGGCGGCCATTCTGTGTGACAGTTGTTTGTGTTTCTCCCTGATGCACAGCCACCTTTGTTGATTTTAATTCCCTGTACCTATACGCCATGTCGTCAGTCGCCCCTCCCTCCCTCCGTCAGACACTAGTTTCACGTCTTTTTTCAGACCAGCCGCCATAGCACTGGGATCATGGAGCCCGCTCAGAGCTCCGCAGCAATTATGAGCACTATGAACACCACGCGCATTGTCCTGGAGTATATGAAGAGCCAGGACATGCCAAAGCAAAACCAGGACCAGCCGAGGAGGCGATTGCAATGTGGCGACGAGAGTGATGAAGAAATTGACATGGACATAGACCTCTCACAAAATACAGGCCCCAGCAATGTGCAAATCATGGTGTTACTGGGGCAGGTTCATGGCGTGGAACGCCGATTCTGGGCCTGGGAAACAAGCACAGACTGGTGGGACTGCATCGTGTTGCAGGTGTGGGACGATTCCCAGTGGCTGCGAAACTTTCGCATGCATAAGGGCACTTTCATGGAACTTTGACTTGCTTTCCCCTGCCCTGAAGTGCCAGAATACCAGGATGAGAGCAGCCCTCACAGTTGAGAAGGAAGTGGCGATAGCCCTGTGGAAGCTTGCAATGCCAGACAGCTACTGGTCAGTCGGGAATCAATTTGGAGTGGGCAAATCTACTGTGGGGACTGCTGTGATCCAAATTGCCAGGGCAATTAAAGACCTGGCGATATCAAGGGCAGTGACTCTGGGAAACGTGCAGGTCATAGTGGATGGCTTTGCTGCAAGGGGATTCCCAAACTGTGGTGGGGTGATAGACGGAACCCATATCCCTATCTTGGTACTGGAGCACCAAGCCACCGAATACATAAACCGCAAGGGGTACTTTTCAATGCTGCTGAAAGCCCTGATGGATCACAAGGGATGTTTCACCAACATCAACGTGGGATGGCCGGGAAAGGTACATGATGCTCGCGTCTTCAGGCACTCTGGTCCGTTTTGAAAGCTGGAGGAAGGGACTTTCTTCCTGGACCAGAAAATAACCGTTGGGGATGTTGAAATGCCTATCGTGATCCTTGGGGACCCAGCCTATCCCTTAATGCCATGGCTCATGAAGCCGTACACAGGCAGCCTGGACAGTAGTCAGGACCTGTTCAACTATAGGCTGAGCAAGTGCCGAATGGTGGTGGAATGTGCACTTGGACGTTTAAAAGCACGCTGGCGCAGCTTACTGACTCGGATAGACCTCCGCGAAACCAATATCCCCATTGTTGTTGCTGCTTCCTGTGTGCTCCACAATATCTGTGAGAGTAAGGGGGAGACATTTATGGCGGGTGGGAGCTTGAGGCAAATCACCTGGCCACTGATTACGCGCAGCCAGACACCAGGGCGGTTAGAGTACAGCAGGGCACGGTGCGCATCAGAGAAGCTTTGAAAACCAGTTTTGTGACTGGCCAGACTATGGTGTGAAACTTCTGTTTTGTTTCTCCTTGATGAACCCTCCACGCGCCGCCCTCCCTCCCCCCCCCGGTTCACTCTACTTCCCTGTAAACCAACCACCCCACCCTGCCTTCCCCACTTCAAGCACCGCTTGCAGAGGAAATAGTCATTGTTACTTCTCATTCATGCATTCTTTATTAATTCATCACACAACTAGGGGGATAATTGCCAAGCTAGCCTGGGATGGGTAGCGGAGGAGGGAAGGAAAAGGACACACTGCAGTTTAAAACTTTAAAACTTATTGAAGGCCAGCCTTCCGATGCTTAGGCAATCATCTGGGGTGGAGTGACTGGGTGGCTGGAGGCCCTCCCACCATGTTCTTGGGCGTCTGGGTGAGGAGGCTAAGGAACTTGGGGAGGAGGGCTGTTGGTTACACAGGGGCTGTAGCGGCAGTCTCTGCTCCTCCTGCCTTTCCTGCAGCTCAACCATACGCTGGAGCATATCAGTTTGATGCTCTAGCAGCTGGAGCATCGACTCTTGCCTTCGGTCTGCAAGCTGCCGCCACCTATCATCTTCAGCCCGCCACTTGCTCTGTTCATCCCGCGATTCAGCCCACCACCTCTCCTCTCGTTCATATTGTGCTTTTTTGCATTCTGACATTGAGTGCCTCCACGCATTCTGCTGTGCTCTCAGCGTGGGAGGACATCTGGAGCTCCGTGAACATATCATCCTGAGTCCGCCATTTTCTCTTTCTAATCTTCGCTAGCTTCTGCGAAGGAGAAACATTTGCAGCTGGTGGTGGAGAAGAGAGAGGTGGTTAAAAAAAGATGCATTTTAGAGAGCAATGGGTACACCTTCACATTAAATTTTGCTGTTCACATTACACAGCACATGTCCTTTTGTTACAAGGTCGCATTTTTCCTCTTATATTGAGGGCCTGCCAGTTTGGTGTGAGAGATCACTCACGCGGTGCCAGACAACAGAATTCGGCTTGCAGACAGGCATGGTAAACCACAGTCTTGGCTTTTTTAACCTTCATAACATCTGGGAATGGTTTCAAACAGCAGCGCCCTCATTTCCCATACCAAGGACTCATTGGGTTGGCCATTTAAAATGGGTTTGCAGTGTAAAAGTAGGGGCTGAGATTTCCGGGTTAACATGCAGCACAAACCCAACTACACCCCCCCCCACACACACACACCCAATTCTCTGGGATGATTACTTCACCCCTCCCGCCCACCGCATGGCTAACAGCGGGGAACATTTCTGTTCAGCCGAGCACGAATGGGCACTTCTGAATGTCCCCTTAATAAAATCACCCCATTTCAACCAGGTGACCATGAATGATATTGCTCTCCTGAGGATAACAAAGGGAGATAAGGAATGGATGTTGTCTGCATGCCAGCAAACACCGGGACCATACGCTGCCATGCTTTGTTAGGCAATGATTCTAGACTACGTGCTACTAGCCTGGCGTGGTAAAGTGTCCTACCATGGCGGACGGGATAAGGCAGCCCTCCCCAGAAACCTTTTGCAAAGGCTTTGGGAGTACATGGAGAGCTTTCTGGAGATGTCCCTGGAGGATTTCCGCTCCATCCCCATACACGTTAACAGACTTTTCCAGTAGCTGTACTGGCCGCGATTGCCAGGGCAAATTAATCATTAAACACGCTTGCTTTTAAACCATGTGTAATATTTACAAAGGTACACTCACCAGAGGTCCCTTGTGTGCCCTCTGGATCTGGGAGCACGCCTTGGGTGAGTTCGGGGGTTACTGGTTCCAGGTCCAGGGTGATAAACATATCCTGGCTGTTGGGGAAACCGGTTTCTCCGCTTCCTTGCTGTGAGCTATCTTCATTGTCTTCATCATCATCATCTTCCGTGTACCCCAAACCCGCTTTTCTGTTGCGTGTTTCTCCATTGATGGAGTCAAAGCACACGGTTGGGTAGTGGTGGCTGCACCCCCTAGAATGGCATGCATCTCCGCGTAGAAGCGGCATGTTTGCGGCTCTGCCCCAGACCTTCCGTTGGCCTCTCTGGCTTTGAGGTAGGCTTGCCTTAGCTCCTTAATTTTCACGCGGCACTGCTGTGCGTCCCTGTTATGGCCTCTATCCTTCATGGCCTTTGAGACTTTTTCTAATATTTTGCCATTTCGTTTACTGCTACGTAGTTCAGCTAGCACTGATTCGTCTCCTCATATGGCGAGCAGATCCCGTACCTCCTGTTCTGTCCATGCTGGAGTTCTTTTGCGATCCTGGGACTCCATCATGGTTACCTGTGCTGATGAGCTCTGCGTGGTCACCTGTGCTCTCCGTGCTGGGCAAACAGGAAAAGAAATTCAAAAGTTCGCGGGGCTTTTCCTGTCTACCTGGTCAGTGCATCTGAGTTGAGAGTGCTGTCCAGAGTGGTCACAATGAAGCACTGTGGGATAGCTCCCAGAGGCCAATAACGTCGAATTCCGTCCACACTACCCCAAATCCGACCCGCAAAGGCAGATTTTAGCGCTAATCCCCTCGTCGGAGTGGAGTAAAGAAACCGGTTTAAAGGGCCCTTTAAGTCAAAAAAAAGGGCTTTGTTGTGTGGACATGTCCAGGCTTAATTCGATTTAACGCTGCTAAAGTCGATCTAAACTCGTAGTGTAGACCAGGCCTAAGACTGTGACTCTTGCTAGCCCAGCATCAATAATGAAAATAAGATATTTGAACATTAAAGTTGAGCAACTCAATAAACATGCTCAGATTTCATTGAAGAGCTTTACACTGAGGTTCCCTGTCTGCCTAGCCATCCATCTGTCTGTCTATGTTCTTGTTCCAGCCCCATTACAATGGTGTCATTGGCACACAGTGGTGTCATGGGAAAATTTTTAAAAGATTTCAGCCTGAGGTTATTGGGTTGTCCCTGGCTGACCGCTTTCTTGTGGAGTTCTGCCAGGGAAAAGAAGCAAGGAGATATGTAGGCTTCCCAGAACCTCACACAGAAGTATGGGACTTGGAAAAATGCATCCCATCCACATTCTCCAATGGAAACCAAACAATAGAGGGTGGCAGACACTCTCCTTTTCATGGCACATCAGCACTTGGAAGTTGGTAGAGAAGATCTGTCCCCAGATGCTTCCAGGATTTTTTAATTTTATTTTGAAGTGCACAAGGCTAAGTTCAAAGCTGATCAATTCCTCTACTCACAGCTGCACAGGGAAGTTCTCCCAGATCCTAGACAAACAAAAATAATGCTGGCTGTTGCATAGGAATACTGACTGTCCCAACCATCAAGACTAGAAGACCTTGGTAGCAGTGGTGATAATGATGATATAAATGACAAGACAGGTAGACAGTGGAGTGCAGAAACTGGGGAGCTCCCATATGAATTTCCGTATCTCCAGACAGCTACATGCTTTGCAGCCATCACACTGGCGTTGTGGCAGGGTGGCCTCCATAGTCATCCCACCATTCTCTATGGTGGGGCTAGTTATGGGAGACGGCTTTTCTATAGTATACAGTTTCCTTGTCAGCCACACATGACTTTAGTAGGTAAGTTAGTGCAGTGCTTGTCAACATTAATGTAACCCTTTCCTGTCTGAGGGGGAACCTTCTTCAAGGGGCATCCCATGGACAGTAGCTAGAGGGAGAGCCCCTTACCCTGTCAGAGTTGTGCTGCCATGGAGGCAAAGGAGGTTTGGGAGGGCTCTGAAGGGAATGTGGAGAAACCAGCCCTCTGCACAGATCATCTTGAATCCCCCCAGAATCTATTCAGATCTTGGAGAATTCATAGGTCTAGACAGCCACCCTTCTCAACTCAACAGTGGAGCAAATCCTGTTTCCTTTTCCACTGAGGAAATGATCTAGATGAAACTCTGCCTGTTTAAACATGCAGAACATCCAGTTCTTTATAAGGGAATAATCCATATAGGAGACAGCATGTCCCTCAGTGCTTTGATCTTAAAAAAATAAACAAGATATAGTCCACATTCTTTAGCATTGTGAGCAATATATTTCACATACGCTTATTTGTAAATAGTCCAGGTAATTTGTGGTTAAGACAAAATCGCCTTCTCTGAAGTGCTGGTCTCTTACATTTACTATCCATCTGAAAATGATGACAAATGAAACTTTTAATGCAATGTGATGAGTTCCAGAATATATGTGAGGATTGTCTTCCTTCAGGTTAAACATTTCCGAGCTCTGCAGGAACAGGCAAGCACATACTTGGATCTCTTGTGCTCTATGTGTGATTTGTCAGACACCAGAGTGAAGAATACAGCAACAGACATTCAGCAAACAAAGCAAACGGTAGGAGATAAACCACAGCAGCCAACCTCTAATCCTCCTTAGAGTGTTAATTGTCTTGATCTATCCTCTTATACAAGGTTCATATTAGGTAATGGTTTAAAGAAACATCTTCTGTACTTACTTCTTAACTTTCTCACTGAAGAAATTTTACTTTTTTTTAAAATTATACTTTCATGTTGCCATCCTGCTATGCAACACCAGCATCTTAGAGTAAGGTTGCTGGAGTGGGGATATTCAGGAACAGTGCTTCAGGGCAGCAGTATATAGTATATATTATGGCTGTGTGAAAAAGAAGAACTGGGCCAATGTATTACTGTTTTCAGTTGCACAAACATGACTTCGGCTATTTTCTAATTCATAAGTTTACATTTTCCTAAACGCTAAGCAACACTAGGCTGATTTTCCTGTTTATCACTAAAATTGGTATACCATAAAATCTTCTACAATGGTACTTTTAATTTTTAAATAAAATATACTTTTACGTGTGGACGTGTAGAAATATACTATATCAGAGTTTTAACTTAAAAATATATACACCTAAGTTATCCACGAAGAATCATCATTTACATTCTTCCATAAAAACATCTCACTGCAGTATACGCTTTACCAGGAGAAATCACATTCTGATAACATTTAAAATTCACTCCATTGAGTGTAACAGTCTAATGCATACAGTAACCAAATTCCATATTAGAGAAGCAAGTTAAAATCCAAGCAACCCATAAACTACAGTCTGCAGATATATACAGAATAGATAAAAGGTGCTTCAAGTCTTAGCGATGGGAATGGCTTGTTAAATAACAAGCAGGAGGAAAAAAAACATAAGTAGGATAGCACCAAGACATTTTAAGCCTTTTGAGAACCTGTCTTAAAGGCATCTCACTGTTGCATTGGAAGCAAGTGACACTGTTAATATGGGTTTAACATGACTGATGGACTCAGATTTGGTAAGCATTCTCCTTGCTGAATTCTGGGAATTCTCCTAAAAGACACACAAGCAAAAGAACTGTGTTAGGCAAATTAGAATGAAACACACAAATTGAATTAAGTTTTCACTAAGTCGGTGAGAGGGTGTTTATATATATGTCACCATCTGGCATGATTCATGAAGTGCAAGCAGGAGAGTAAAGCGACTTTAATTGTATAGTTGATTTGAGCTTTTAAAGAAATCATTGAGCCCTGAATTATCTCTAAATAATTGTTAGATTCTTTTTCTTTTTTAAGCCTCTTTCATGATTGAATCATAATAAATTTCTTTTGTATTAGCTTTCCTAGTAATTTCTTGTTGCTTTCCTCTGACACTATCTTTTTTATGACTTTCCAAGGTTAAGGCTTTTTTTGGACAGTAATGCCGTCTACAAGCTCCACTTAGTCCCCTCAAGAATCTACTCCTCAAATCTGTTCTTTGCGCAGTTCTACTGTACATGTCACACAGCACATGAATAATTACATTAAAATATCCCCATCACTATTCTTTTTTTTGTAGATTGAGCAGCAGATAATGCACTCACAGTACCTGGCTCAGGGTTGGGAAGAGATAAAACAAATGAAGGCTGAGCTTTGGATATATTTCCAGGATGCAGACCACCAACTACAGAATATGAAGAGGAGATGGGCAGAACTGGAACTAAACGTTGCCCAGAACATGGTTTTGCAGGTTAAGGTAAGGAGTCATTGTGTTCTAAAAGCAAAGAAAGGAGGAAATGTATCCAACAATTCATTTTATTATAGAACTTGCTATATCCCCTGCGTAGATGCATTAATTCTGTAACAACCGTGCAAGGAAGGATGAGAGGGGACTGTTTTTGCTTATTTTGGTGCTACAGAGAGCTAAAGCAAAAAGGGAAATACTTTAATACTTCCCTATGGTTTTAGAGCAAACAGTCAAATCTTTACTGTGCTAGGTTCCCTTTGCTTTCAGGAGGCTAATTGCCTATTGCATTTGGTCTGAAGTTAAAAATCTGTGACATACTATGAAAACTAACTAAATAACGTAACTATTTCTAAAGCAGTCTAGGGTTGTTGATTAATTGCAGTTAACTCACGTGATTAAGTAAAAAAAAAAATTAATTGTGATAAAAAAATTGCTATTAATCGCAGTTTTAATCGCACTGTTAAACAATAGAATACCAATTGAAATTTATCAAATATTTTGGATGTTTTTCTACATTTTCAAATATTTTATTTCAATTTACAACACAGAATACAAAGTGTACAGTGCTCACTTTATATTATTTTATTACAAATATTTGCACTGTAAAAATAACAAAAGAAATAGTAGTTTTCAATTCAGCTCATACAAATACCGTAGTGTGATCTCTATTGTGAAAGTGCAACTTACAAATGCAGATTTGTTACATAACTGCACTCAAAAACAAAACAATGTAAAACTTTTTAGTGCCTATAAGTCCACTCAGTCCTACTTCTTGTTCAGCCAATCACTCAGATAAACCAGTTTGTTTACATTTACGGGAGATACTGCTTCCTGCTTCTTGTTTACAATGTTGCCAGAAAGTGAGAGCAGGTATTTGCATGGCACTGTTGTAGCCACCATTGCAAGGTATTTATGTGCCAGACACACAAAACATTCCTATACGCCTTCATGCTTTGGCCACCATTCTAGAGGACATGCTTCCATGGCGATGATGCTCGTTAAAAAAATAATGCATTAATTAAATTTATGACTGAACTCCTTGGGAAAAAATTGAATGTCTCCTTATCTGCATTTTGCCATATATTTCATGTTATAGCAGTCTCAGATGATGACAGATTATGTTGTTCGATTTAAGAACACTTTCACTGCAGATATGACAAAACACAAAGAGGATAACAATGTGAGATTTCTAAAGATAGCTACAGCACTTGACCCATGGTTTAAGAATCTGAAGTACCTTCCAAAATCTGAGAGGGATGAGATGTGGAACATGTTTTCAGAAGTCTTAAAAGAGCAACACTCCAATGTGGAAACTACAGAACCTGAACCATCAAAAAAAAAAATCAACCTTCTGCTGGTGTAAGCATGTATTCTGGAATGGTGGGCGAAGCATGAAGGGATATATGAATCTTTACCGCATCTGGCATATAAATATCTTGCAACACTGGCTACAACAGTGCCATGCAAATGAATGCCTGTTCTCACTTTCAGATGACACTGTAAACAAGAAGCGGGTAGCATTACCACTTGCAAGCAAGCATTAACACTTGTTTGTCTGAGCGATTGGCTGAACAAGAAGTAGGACTGAGTGGATTTGAAGGCTCTAAAGTTTTACATTTTGAGTGCAGTTATTTTTTTTGTACATAATTCTATATTTGTAAGTTCAACTTTCATGATAGAGATTGCTCTACAGTACTTATATTAGGTGAATTGAAAAATACTTTCTTTTTACAGTGCCGATATTTGTAATAAAAAATAAATACAAAGTGAGCACTGTATATTTTGTATTCTGTGTTGTAATTGAAATCAATATATTTGAAAATGTAGAAAACAGCCAAAATATTTAAATAAATGGTATTCTATTATTTAACAGAGCAATTAATCACAATTAATTTTTTTAATCGCTTGACAGCCCTAAATTTGATGTTGAATATTATTCAGAGCTATGGTTGTCAACCCTCCAGGATTGTCCTGGAGTCTCAGGAATTAACGAAGGATTAATCTTTAAAGGCTACCTCGTGATGAAACCTCCAGGAATACAGGCAACCCAAATTGGCAGCCCTATTCAACCCTATTTCTGTACAGAACAGAAATATTCCATTAGAAAGAAACCTGATTTGCTTACACACATGGAGACATTAGATAAGCAGCCTTCAAAGCAGTATGCATTCCTGTTCTTTTAGAAAATAGAAAGCTGCAGTGGTAATTATCTCTAAATAGCCAAACACCATTAAAATTACAAAGAGAAATATGTTCTATCTTCCATTGACGCATCACGACCATGAAGAGCCCAAACTTGCATTCTTTGGACTAGACTTTGTCCAGCTCATCATTGATGTGTTAGATGGAAGGTACAGAGCACTCTTCTCACACTTGTGTCCCAGTGCAGGGGCTGAGCATAGTTGCAGTCCTTGCACTTCTCTGAGTGTGACAGGAGGATAATGGCACTAGTGACCACTAAAGAGGAGGGGAGAAGACCAGAACATGGATTTCTCCTCCCCCACTGCTCCAGTCAGCAATGTTGATAGACCAGGGATGGGAGTCACTCTGAAGGAGAGGTACAGTGTCTACACTTTCCATGTGTGCCCTTCAGCTGTCAGAGGTCCAGTGTCCTCTGGGGCAGTGCAGCTCATGTAAAGCAGAGTCCAGGCCATAGTTGACCTGTAACCGGGCGCAGACTCACCCGGCGGCGCCTCCTGCCGGTCGTCTCGGGGAATTAGCGCCCCTTCTCAGCCAGTGTCGTGCTACCGCTTGCCCCCGTGTCCCTCCGGGACCCCGGGTGACACTTTCACTGGGTGCTGCCCCCTGGCAGTACCCCCACTGTTTTTCCGGGTCTCCCCACTCAGGGGAACCCCCACCCACTACCCCCACCTCGCCTCAGTGGTAGGCTACTGCTAGTCACCAACTCACCCCTGCACCTTGGGGCAGACGGCAGTATAAGCCACTCATCACAGGCAAGGGGGGTTTGGACCTGCTGCCTCGGCCTAAGCTTGGGCTGCCCCTCTGCAATCCCAGTACCTGCCTTAGGCCTTCAGTTAGGCCTGCAGCCTGGGGGTTTTCCAGGCTGGAGCTCCCCAGCTCCTCTAGCCTTCCTCCAGCCCAGCTCCACTCTCAGTATCCTGCTCAGCTCCCCAGCAGCCAGGCCCATCTCTCTCTACAAGCAGAGAGAGGCTGGTTGGGCTTCTGGCTCGCAACTTTTTATAGGGACCATCTGGGCCTGATTGGGGCGTGGCCCCATCTGTTACTGCCTTCCCCAATCAGCCCAGGCTTTCCTTCACAGCTTCACCCCTCTCACAGGGCTGGCTTTAGCCCTTCCAGGGCTGGAGCGGGTGACCGCCCCGCTACATGACCCTATTATGCAAAACTCTCCCGGACTTCAGTGAAAATGCCTAGTTCTAAAAGAATGCAGGACTTGGGCCCTCCTGTGGATAGTCATATGTCTTGGAATCGGAAAAGGTTGCTGTTCAGTGCAAAGTGTCAGGGCGTGTTAAAGCACCGCAAAAAACATTGAAACATGTTAGGCTTACTTGCCTATATTTGTATATTTTCAATTCGATTCCCCTTTGATTATGTTTTTTTTAACTATGCAAATTTGTATGAAAATGTGTCTTTAGTATTTAGGAGTTCATCAGCTCTTGCAGCAAAGTCCCCACATGAATTCATAGTCCGCTTTGACTTGATAAGTAGCAATGGCTCTGATGTCCTATTAGAAAGATGGGAACTAATTAAAGTGTGATTGTCCATCCAGGTGGGAGCTGATGAAGTCCTAAGGAATTTACATCCTATGTTCAGGCAAATATCTCTTATAATTACAAACAAAAGAGAAAAAAATTAGAACTGTCAAGAAATTAAAAAAATTAATTGTGCTGTTAAATAATAGTATAATACCATTTATTTAAATATTTTGGATGTCTTCTACATTTTCAAATATATTGATTTCAATTACAACACTGAATACCACTGTACAGTTCTCACTTGATATTTATTTTTATTACAAATATTTGCCCTGTAAAAAACAAGAAACAGTATTTTTCAATTCACCTAATACAAGTACTGTAGTGCAGTGCAATCTCTTTATCCTGACAGTTAAACTTACAAATGTAGAATTATGTACAAAAAAAACTTGCGTTCAAAAATAAAACAACGTAAAACTTTTTAGAGCCTACAAGTCCAATCAGTCCTACTTCTTGTTCAGCCAGTCTATCAGACAAACAAGCTCTTTACATTTGTAAGAGATAATGCTGCCTGCTTCTTGTTTACAATGTTACCTCAGAACAGGCATTTGCATGGCATTGTTGTAGCCAGTGTCGCAATATATTTACATGGCAAATGCGCTAAAGATTCATATGTCCCTTATTACTTCAACCACCATTTCAGGGGACATGCATCCATGCTGTTGACAGGTTCTGTTCGATAACAGTCCAAAGCAGTGTGGACCAACACCTGTTCATTTTCATCATCTGAGTTAGATGCCACCAGCAGAAGGTTGATTTTCTTTTTTGGTGGTTTAGGTTCTGCAGTTTCCGCATCAGAGTGTTGCGCTTTTAAGACTTCTTAAAGCATGCTCCATACCTCATCCCTCTCAGATTTTGGAAGGCACTTCCAATTCTTAAATCTTGGGTTGAGTGCTGTAGCTATCTTTAGAAATTTCACATTTGTATTTTCTTCGCATTTTGTCAAATTTGCAGTGAAAGAGTTATTAGAACGAACAACATGTGCTGGGTCATTATCTGAGGCTGTTGTAACATGAAATGAATGGCAGAATGCGGGTAAAACAGAGCAGGAGATGTACAGTTCTCCCCCCAAGAAGTTCAGTCACAAATGTAATTAACACATTATTTTTTTTTAATGAGCGTCATCAGCATGGAAGCATGTCCTCTGGAATGGTGACCGAAGCATGAACGGGCATTCAAACGTTTAGCATATCTGGCATGTAAATACCTTGCAATGCCAGCTACAAAAGTGCCATGCAAACATCTGTTCTCACTTTCAGGTGAGATTGTAAATAAGAAGCAGGCAGCATTCTCTCCCGTAAATATAAACAAACTTGTTTGTCTTAGCGATTGGCTAAACAAGAAGTAGGGCTGAGTGGACTTGTAGGCTTTAAAGTTTTACATTGTTTGTTTTGTTTTTGAGTGCAGTTATGTAACAAAAAATTCTACATTTCTAAGTTACACTTTCATGATAGAGATTGCACTACAGTACTTGTATGAGGTGAACTGAAAATACAATTTCTTTGTTTATCATTTATACAGTGCAAATATTAATAAACAAAAATAATATAAAGTGAGCACTGTACACTTTGTATTCTGTGTTGTAATTGAAATAGATATATTTGAAAACATAAAAAATCTTCCAAAATATATAATAAACTTAAATTGGTATTCTATTGTTTAACAGTGCGATTAATCGCAATTAATTTTTTAATCATGATTATTACGATTTTTTGTTAATCACATGAGTTAACTGTGATTTATAGGCAGCCCTAAAAAAAGTGTGAGATATATAGATATAGATATATATAGTACTGGCAGAATTGACTCTAATAAAAGCTAGACTGTTCTGCCTTGTGGGAGAGGTGGGTTAGGTGTGTGCCCAGGAGAAGTCCAGGGAAGGGACTATAACTCAGTCACAATTTCTCCCCTTGTCCACCCTTGCTCCCATGAAAGATGTAATTTGCTACTAGCCTCTTTCCAATTGCAGCTTTGTGGAGATTGCTCTTACACCCCTCCCCCAGCCAGTACTTGGAGCGGCAAGCTAGGGTCGGGAAAGGCTCTTATTCCCCCTTGTATACCTGCACAGCTGCATAAAGCTGCGCCACAGCCTAGCTCTAAGCACAATGTTTTCAGAGTTTTCATTCAAACCTCAGATTATATTTGTAATGGAACATCTCAATTTCATTTTTATTTTGTGTCTCTAACAGGAATTCAGTCAGAAGCTGCATTCTAAAGAGGCAGCTCTTACCGCTGTGACTGAAAAGGTGAATAAACTAACACAAGGACAGGAGTCTCCTGAGCATAAGGAAATAGGTCACTTCAGCAACCAGTGGCTGGACCTCTGCCTTCAGGCAAACAATTTGCTCACACAGCGGGAGGAGGATCTTCAGAGGACAAGGGATTACCATGATCGCATGAATGTAGTAGAAATCTTCTTGCAAAAGTTTACAAAAGAATGGGACAACCTGGCCAGGTAGAGAGGCCTGACTCACACAAAGCTGACACATCCCACACTTGTTAAGAAACCTTACTAGGGTTGCCAACGTTCTGATTTCTGAAAACCAGACACTACAACAGAAGAGCCGGAACCTCTCCCCTCCCTACCTCTTCCCCTTAGGCCCCGCCCATGCTCCGCCTCTTCCTCTGAGGCCCTGCCCTTGTCACTCACTGCTCTCCCCCTTTTTCCTCACTCGATCCCGTCCACCTCTCTCCCCTCCCACCTGCTGGGATCCCTCTGCTCTGAGGCTAGGATGGGAGCCTGCCTGCCCATGAGATGCAGGTAGGAGGTAGCCCCAGCTGAGCAGGGGCTGGTGTGGATTGATGACCCAGAGCCTCCTCTCTTGCCTCCTCCCCCACCCCGCCTCCGTGGTAACTGGAATCTTAGTGTCCGGTCAGTATATGTGACCGGACACTGTACAGGTCCCCTTTCAAGCAGACTTTTCAGTAGAAAACCAGACAACTGGCAACCCTACTTCTTACAGCGTCTTACGAGACTATGTCCACTAAAATCCTTTTTCTATACCTTGCTTAATAAAAACTCCTAATAGCAGAATTCGTTATTTTGAGGTGGAAGGTCGAAGTACACAATGCTTGTATTTTTTAAATAGGTGAGATCCTCAGCTCTTGTCTTCAAGGGGTGTTCACTAACTCCAGCTGAGGATTTGGGCCTATACCTGTGATACCTTTTTCCCTTTAGAAGCCCTTTAATATTCACAGCATAACTGAGAACTGCAGGGTTGTCAGATCTTGCAAGGTTATAGTTTTTTAACTATTTAAAATTTCATGCATGTATAATTCTGTGATCATAAATGAATACATCACAGAATTAATCAGGAATGCACTTCCAAAAGGCATGCTTTGATATTAGTAGCACATGTCTAAACTATTCCATTGTATTTTATATAATGGTTAGTTTTAATTGTCAGATTATTGAAAGTTTAATTTCTCCTGCATCATTGAGATAATATTTTGTGCACTGCCCAAGACTGTGTATTTTAAGAGTTACAGTCCAATTCTGCTCCCATTGAAGTCAATTGGTAAAACTCCCTTTGAGTTGAATGGATTGGGTCCTAATCAAAGGTATATTTTGTTATTGTAATATTTTCTCTAGTGCAATATTTGATTTATTTACATATACAATATGTTACATGTGTGAACTGCCAGTACTTACATTGCTAATTTGAATGTTTTACCAAATGACAAACACCTTGTGGAGGAGGGGGAGGAATAGTAGAAATATTAAACTTGTAGTTAATGATTGAGGTGGCTATCTTCAAAAGAGCTAAGGGATTTAGGCACCCAGATCCCAGTGAACTTCAATATGATGTGGGCACCTAACTGTCTTTGGCTTGTTTGAAAACGTACTCTGAGATATCATCTGGTGTTTCATTTGTACCATGCATTTTATCAACAGATCAGATGCTGAGAGTACGACTGTACACCTTGAGGCACTGAAAAACTTAGCATTGGCTCTGCAGGAGAGGAGATTTGCCCTTGAAGACCTGAAAGACCAGAAACAGAAAATGCTGGAACATCTGAATCTAGATGACAAAGAATTAGTAAAAGAGCAGACTGGTCATTTTGAACAACGCTGGTCTCAGCTGGAGGACCTAGTCAAGAAAAAAATCCAGGTTTCTGTCACAACCTTAGAGGAACTGAGTTTGGTGCATTCTAAGTTTCAGGAACTAATGGAGTGGGCAGAAGAGCAGCAGCCTAGCCTCTCTGAGGCTCTTAAACAAAGCCCTCCTCCAGACCTAGCTCAGAGCCATCTCATGGATCATCTCACCATTTGCAGTGCATTGGAAGCCAAACAGGTTGTTTTCAACGCACTTATAAAGGATGCTGATAGGGTGATGACTAATCTTGGCCTCAATGAAAGGCAGATCCTCCAGAAGTCCCTTTCAGATGCACAGAATCACATGGATTGTCTTAGTGATCTGGTTGGCCAGAGGAGAAAATACCTGAATAAGGCATTATCTGAAAAGACTCAGTTCCTCATGGCAGCTTTTCAAGCTACAAACCAAATTCAGCAACATGAGAAAAAGGTAATGTTCCATGAACATATCTGTCTGTTGCCAGAAGATGTGAGCAAACAGATCAGGACTTGTAAGAATGCCCAAGCTAGCCTGAAGGCCTATCAGAGTGAAATAACTGGGCTGTGGGCTCAGGGAAGGGATTTAATGAAAGAAACAATGGAACAAGAAAAGAGTGAGGTGTTAAACAGACTCCAGGAATTACAGAATGTGTATGACACTGTTTTACAAAAGTGTAGCCAACGACTGGTAGAACTGGAGAAAAATATGGTTTCCAGGAAATATTTCAAGGAAGATTTGGATAAAGCTTCTCATTGGATAAAACAAGCTGATATTGTCACATTTCCAGAAATCAATTTAATGAATAGTAACTCTGAATTGTACTCACAGCTGGCAAAGTATCAGCAGATTCTTGAGCAGTCTCCTGAATATGAAAATCTTTTACTTACACTGGAAAGAGATGGTCAGGAGATCTTGCCATCACTTAATGAAGTGGATC
This sequence comes from Trachemys scripta elegans, assembly GCF_013100865.1. Lineage (NCBI taxonomy): Eukaryota > Metazoa > Chordata > Testudines > Emydidae > Trachemys > Trachemys scripta. Next base: position 92,455,131 of record NC_048300.1, read on the forward strand.
ATTCTTACCTGGATGAAAAACTGAATACCCTGCCACAGCAATTTAATACTGTCACTGCCTTAGCCAAAGATAAGTTCTATAAGGTTCAGGAAGCAATTCATGCTCGCAAAGAATATGCTTCATTGATTGAGTTGACAACTAAGGCGCTAACTGAACTGGAAGATCAGTTTTTAAGCATGAACAAAGCTCCTGTGGCCCTTTTATCCAAAGAGGGTGTGTCACTCCAGCAGGATTACAAAGCTGTCTTAGGTGAAGTGATGAACCTTGGTGCAGCAATGGATGAATTGAACCAGAAGAAGGAGGCTTTTCGAAGCACTGGCCAACCATGGAAACCTGAAGAGATGTTAAAACTCACCACCCTGTATCACAAGCTGAAAAGGCAAATAGAACAGAGAATTAATCTTTTGGAAGACACTATAGAGGCCTACAAGGAACACGAGGAAATGTGCCTGCAGCTTGAGACACAATTAGAGGCAGTAAAGAGAGAGCAGATGAAAGTGAATGAAGAAACACTCCCAGCAGAGGAGAAGCTGAAAAGCTACCATTCTCTGGCTGGCAGCCTGCAAGAGACAGGGATTCTTTTGAAGCGAGTTACTGAACATCTGGAAGCACTTTGTCCTCAGCTTGACCCATCCACATATGAGATGGCAAATCATCAGGTACAGTCTTGGCAAGAGAAAATGAAGTCGTTTCATGCTGCCATTGGTGACACAGTGATGGAGTGTGAAAACAGGCTGGTGCAAAGCATAGATTTCCAGACTGAGATCTGCCGTTCACTTGACTGGCTGAGATGGGTGAAAGCAGAACTTAATGGAACATTAAGCTTGGACCCAAAACTACAAAGCATTCAGGAAGAGATCCGAAAGGTTCAGATTCATCAGGAAGAAGTGCAGTCAAGCCTGAGAATAATGAATGCGCTGAACCGTAAAGAAAAGGAGAAGTACATAAAGGCTAAAGAACTGATACCTGCCGACTTGGAGAACAGCCTTGCTGAGCTATCGGAACTAGATGGTGAAGTTCAAGAAGCCATTCATGAGAGGCAGGTTAGTGCATCATTTGGTCTGTATTTTATTTATTTATTTATTTTTCTTCTTGCGAAAACAAACATCATTATAAGGTTGCCTTGGCTTATTGTCTGTGATCATGATGAACAGATTGGCTTTGCTAATCATACTGTCTTTTCTGAGGTCTTAGGCACAGTTCATAGCCCAGCCCTATGAAGCGGTATAGGGACAGAAAAGGAGTAAGACCCACTCCAGCACACACACATACTCCTTGTGGCCTCCTCAGACCTTGAGTCTCAGTAGTGGGCACAGAAAGAACGCTGTCCACAGCTGCCGTTCCCCCCCAATGAGCAAGAGGATGGAAAGGGGTGGGGAGTGGGTGGAGCTGTCACACCTTGTTTGGGATTTTTTGTTGCTGTTGTAGATAGTTGCCTCTGTAACTGTGTGCAGTATTTTCACTGTTGTTTCAGGCTGTTTTGACTAAACTCTATAGCCTATGCCAAAGGTACTACCAAGTGATACAAACAGCTGGTGACTGGCTTGAGGATGCCCAGCAATTGCTACATTTGGCAAGGAATGGTCTGGATGTGGAGAGCTCTGAGGAGAACCTGAGGAATCACACTGAATTTTTCAGCACAGAAAACCAATTCCTTGGTCATCTGGAGGAGCTACAAGCCCTGGTGTCTGAGATGGAACCATTTATCCAGGCCACAGCAAGAGAGGAGCTGTTACATTCTGTAACTGTTTTAGAAGAAAAGGGCAAGGGAACCAAGCAAGAATCTGAAACCCAGCAGGATCAACTGCAGAAGTACCTTTTTATTCACTTTTAAAATTTAGCATCTTTTGTTGATGAGAGAAAGGGGGACACTTCAGAAACTTCACTGGAGTTTGTTAAAGAGTGTATTCTGTTGAATAGAGCAGTAGCTTGTGATTGAGAACTCCTGGATTCTGTTTCCTCCTGTGCTGCTGACTTGCTGTCTGACCATTAGGAAGTTCTCTAAGTTTCAATTTACTAATTTTTAGATTAGTATAGTGGTACCCATCAATGTTATTTACAGGGCTTCATGATTTTGAGAGATTTATGATTGTAGGAAATGTTGAGTTTCTCTCATGAAAGGTATTAGACTCATAGACTTTAAGACGAGAAAGGTCCATCATGATCATCCAGTCTGACCTCCTGCACATTGCAGGCCACAGAATCTCGTCCACTCACTCTTGAAAAAGACTCATAACTTCTGGCTGAGTTACTGAAGTTCTCAAATCATGTTTTAAAGACTTAAAGTTACACAGAATTCACCATTTACACTAGTTTAAACCTGCAAGGGACCTGTGTCCCATGCTGCAGAGGAAGGCAAAAAAAAAGCAAAAAACCCAGGGTCTCTGACCATCTGACGTGGGGGAAAATGCCTTCCTGACCCCAAATTTGGCAATCAATTAAACCCTGAGCATGTGGGCAAGACCCACCAGCCAGATACCCGGGAAAGAATTATCGGTAGTAACTCAGAGCCTTCCCCATCTAGCGTCCCGTGTCCAGCCATTGGAGATATTTGCTAATATCAAAATATGTGAAATGTAGACCTTAGTGTTACAATGTTTGATTCTAAATGATTTTGTGTTATATTAAAACTTTCTTGCTGGTGTTTCATTTTCCAAGGCATACATCTCAGTGGCAGGAGTACCAAACAGCAAGACAGCAGGTTATTGAATTGATGAATGAGGCTGAGGAGAAATTATCTGAATTCTCTATAGCCAAGGCTCCTTCTGGTCATGAAGCAGAAGAGAAATTGTTAGCACATAAGGTAAGGTTACTGAAAACAATATGAATCCAGTTAAAACTTGTGCCATATGCAGGATACCAAGGACAGTCAATGACTTGCATTGTTGTTTGTTTTCCACTAGATAGATGTGTAAGGTGATGAGGTGTCAGATTTATAATGTAGACTTTTATTTACAGGCTAAATGAAATAACAGTTGATTTATAAGAATGACTTCTTCCTATACATAGTGTTTTCAATGGTAGACTCTGAAAAGGCTTAATTAAATATAAAATAACTGCACTGAACTATTCATATGGATCTATTTTAAACAAACAAAAGTTAAAAATTCTGAGTTGAGTTCATGGTATTGCAGGGATATCTTAAACATTTGCGTTCCACTGTCACAGTCTGGGATGCAATCCAGACTGGTGAGGGGTTGTGTCACCACCTGCCCTGCAACCTTGGGTTCCCTCACAGTGCTTTACAGTTGTAGCTCCCAACCCGGGCCCCCCTTACAAACAGCATGCAGATCACACCCTAAGTGTCTGTGTGTAGCTTCAGCCTGTCAGGAACACTCCAGTCACACTCAGGCTTTTCTCAGCCTTGGTTACCGCTTGCAGGGTGACCCCAACACACTCCAAATCCTGAATTTTCTCAAAGACGTATGTTCTGCATGCTCCTGGGTAGTTCAGATATTAGAGGTCAGTCAGTATGCAAACAGGAGTCAGTATGCAAGCAGTTTGATACTTTAACTGGAATTACCCAAAGAGTTCAGTTTAAACACAACACTGGAATAGTTTTGATTAAAAACAATAAATCAAGTTAAATAAACTACAAAGAGAGAGGTTTTAAGTGAGTACAAATATAAGGCATTAAAGTCAGAAATGGTTATAAGAGAAATAAAGATAAAATGCTTTCTAGTAACTAAAACTTAACAAACCATACTTGGTTCAAGGTAAAATTCTTACCATATATTCCCAGCAACAGGGCTGCCCAAATTCTTTGGTCAGAACCCCTCCCAAAGTCCAAAGGCTGGTTCCTTTGTCGTCTTAGATGAAAATGAGAGAGAGAGAGAGAGAGAGAGAGATAACATGGGTTGTTTTTGCCCCTCACTTTTATAGTCCAGTCACCTTTTGAAATGAATTTTCCTGAGGATTATCCCGAGATAAATTTCCTTCCCGCTGTGGGGATGGAAACATGGAGTCTTTTGGTGAAAGAGGCCTCTTGTGGTTATTTACTAAAATGAAGACCCATCTGTTCCTGCCCTTCTTCGTTGCCAAAGAATGGCCACTTGACAGGCAATTGCCCTGTAACTTTGACATTTGGTTAGAGGCATTAGTTTGTACTTTGTCTTTGAGGAACAGGTTTACCCCTGCCCCAGACTTGTCTGGTAAACACATTTCTGTTATAATTTCATTTTATGAACATAAGTTTACATGTAATGTTGCCTCACACATTTCACCATGATATTCTTGACCAGCAAGTTATTAGTTATCAAATGATACCTCACAAGGATTATTTCAGTGGTGCGTAGGCATAAATACAGGGGTGCATTCGGTCACACCCACCCCTTTTTTACCTTGTGTTCTTGAGAGTGAGATTGTCCACACAGAGCTAAGGGTGTGATTTCCCTGCTCATATACACCTATTCACGGTAGCTTTCATCAAGCCAGTGCGAGTATAAATAGCAGTGTAGCTGCAGTAGCATGGATAGTGGCAGCGGAGGCACGGCTGAGCTGTGCCGAGTACTTAACCACTGGTTTCAGGTGGGTTTCTGCTCGGCATGGCTTAACCATGCCTCTGCTGTAGCTACCAGTGCTACTGCAGGTACGCTGCTATTTACCTCTCATCAAACTAATACGAGCATAATGTGAGCACACATACACGAGCAAAGAAATTGCATCCCTAGCTTTAGCGCATACATAGCTTAAGAAAGCAGGTACATATGGAGCTTCAAATGTTTACTCACTGTAGAGAACTATGCGTAGGGCCAGATTCTCCAGATTCCTTAAAGCTAGCATTGGAAACCAGCTGGAGATTACCAGCAGAGAATTTCCACTGACATAGAGCTGGTACTGGTGACATATCTGCCTCCTTTGCCAAGTGAATGCACCGTCCCAGTAGGTTGGGGATTGGGACAGAAATTAGAGTTGATTTCCTTCTGCTCTGACTTCTGCTGGAATCAGGTGGCCCGGAATTGAGGAGCAGAAACTGGCTCCTTTCGGCTACTAGTGTCTATTATGTCCAAGTTCATACCAAGTGGAGATTCAGTGTTTAAACTCATTAGTGTGCACACACAGCTTCCACTCAAGCTACTGCTGGTATGCAAAACTTTTTGCATTCTGCTCATGGACTCCTCACTCATTAAGACCTATATAAATACTGCACAGAGCTAAACCAAATTTGTAAAATGCAGTTACAGTCTGAGGCATACCCACAAGGCATTTTATAAATTAAATGTGCTTTAAAATATACAAAACTGATTTGGCTAAGTTGGCTACTCATTAGACAAACTTGCAATTTGAAGTTACTGAATATAAATCTTCACATGCAAATATTGATAATGGATACACTTTTTTTAAAATTGTTATGTATGTAAAACATTATAATGGCAGAAAACTATTTTGAAAATAATTGCCCTGAGGCTAAAGCCTCATTTCAGCCCATAGCTGTGCTATAGACTTCACAAGGGAAATGTTGATGTATCTTCTACTCTGGTACTGTTAGGCATTGCTATATAAAGGAAAACCCTGCCATTTGTTTTGCTTTTTCAGTCCCTGGTGTCTATGGTAAACGCCTTCCATGAGAAGATCACAGCTCTGGAGGAAAAGGCCTCTCAGCTGGAAAAAATTGGAAATGATGCCAGTAAGGCAACCATAAGCAGGTCAATGACAACTGTCTGGCAGCGCTGGGCACGGCTCCGGAGCATGGCCCAAGAGCAGGAGAAGATATTGGAAGATGCAGTTCAGAAGTGGAAATGCTTTAATGATAAGGTATAAGGGGCTGGGTAACTCCTTTCTACTTCATTGTTTGTACATTTTTGCTACCTGTAATATATAAAAATCTGTGTTACAGATTCAGAGCATTGTACAGACACTACCTCACAGGGCTGAAGGCTGAATTAGTTACATAAGTCCATTAATGTTGTCATCCCCGTTTTACGTGTGAGGAAACTGAGACTAAGAAGCCCAGCTACTTGCCCAAGGCCAAACAGCAAGGGATTAACAATGGCAGAATCAGAATTCCTGACACCTATGCCTATTCCTCCAGACCATATTGCACTCCTGAAATGGAATGGAAATAATATTCTGTACAGTAAATTCAATCCTTTTTTTGT